>NW_003852514.1:3769549-3776357 GCF_000181295.1 Otolemur garnettii | reverse complement strand
AAAAAAAAAAAAGAAAATGCAAATCCAAGCTATAATGAGATACTCATTTTGCCGCCACTGGGGTCACTTTAATAAAAAATACAGTAACAAGAGTTGGCCTCTTGTTACTGAAATAGTGGCCCTCATGCATTACAGGTGGGAATGCAAAATGGTGTACCCACTTTGGAAAAGTTTATCAGTTCCTCAAAAACTATAAACAGAGTTACCATGTAACCCTAACATTTTATTTTCAGATATATATCAAAATGAAATTAAATATATCCAAATAGAAAATTGCACATGAATGTTCATAGCAGCATTATTCATAATAGCCAAAAAATGGAAACAACTCCAGCATTCGTCAGTAGACAAATGGATAAACAAAATGTAGTATATCCATAGAATGGAATATTATTTGGCAACAAAAATAAATGAACTACTGATACATGTTACCAAGTGAATAAACCTTGAAAATGTTGTGCTAAGTGACGGAACCCAAACAGGGGTACAAAATATTGTATGATTACATTTATAAGAAATGTCCAGAATACACAAATCAATAAAGGTAGAAAGTAGATCAAAAGCTATCTAGGGTTAGGGAAAGGAGAGAATCGAGAATGACAACTAATGGGTACAGGACTCTTTGGACTGAAGAAATGTTCTAACATTACACTGTGTACAATTCTGTGAATGTACTAAAAACATTCACCTGCACACTTTAAATGCACAAATTTTACAATATGTGAATTATGTCTCTTTTTTTCTTGAGACAGGGTCTCACTCTGTCACCTGGGCCAGAGTACAGTGGTGTCATCTCATGGCAACCTCAAACTCCTAGGCGCAAACCATCCTTCTGCCTCAGCCTCCTAAGTGGCTGGTACTACAGGTGCCTACCACCATTCCTAGCTAATTTTTCTTTTTTTGTAGATTTGGAGTCTTGCTTTGGCTTAGACTGAATTAAATCTCAATAAACTTACTTTTTAAGAAAGATCTAACATCCATTTATAATAAAAGCTCCCAGTAAAGTAGGAATAGAGAGGAATTTCCTCAGCTTGACAAAGAATACCTACAAAAAAGAAAAACCTACAGTCAACATCATATTTAATAGTGAGAAAATTTCCCATTAAGATCAAGGAGAAGGCTGGTATATCCCTTTTAAACACTGCTTTTCAACATTGTGCTAGAAGTCCCAGCTAATGCAAAAAAAAAAAAAGAAAAAAAAAAGAGAAAAGATACACAGATTGGGAAGAAAAGTTAAATCTTTCTGTGCTCACAAGTGACATGATTATGTATGTAGAAGATCAAAAAAAAATTACCCAGAAAAAGGAAAGAAAAATCTCTTGAAACTAATAAGCAATTTTAGCAAGGTTGCAAGATACAAAGTTAATATACTTTTCCAATCATTTTCCTATATATTTGTAATAACAAGTGAAATTTGAAATTAAAAACACAATATCATTTATATTAGGGTCCATAAATGAAATACTTAGGAATAAATCCAGCAAAATATATATAAAATCTATATGAGGAAAGCTACAAAACTCTGAAAAAAGAAAGAACTAAATAAACATAGAGATATTCCATGTTTATGGATAGGAAGACTCAGTATTATAAGATTGTCAGATCTTTCAAACTTGATTTATAGAGTCAATACAATTGCAATCCAAATCTCAGCAAATTACTTCCTAGAAATGGATAAACTGATTCTAAAGTTTATATGCAGAAGCAAAAGACCCAAACTAGCCAACATGATATTGAAAGAGAAGAACAAAGAGAAGTAACATTACTTAGTTTTAAGATTCATTACAGGGCTGGGTGCAGTGACTCATGCCTGTGATCCCAGCATTTGGGGAGGCTAAGGTAGGAGGAATGCTTTAGGCTGGGAGTTCAAGACCAGCCTAAGTAGCAGTGAGACCCCATCTCTACAAAAAAATTAAAAATTAGCCAGTGTGGTGACATATGACCTTAGTCCTAGCTACTAGAGAGCCAGAAACAAGAGAATCTCTTGAACCCACGAGTTTGAGGCTGCAATGAGCTATGATCATGCCACTGGACTCTAGCCTAGGTAACAGAACAAGACCTTGTTCCCCCAACCCAAAACATTAGTATGAAGCTACAGTGATCAAACCAGTGAGGTACTGGTCACAAATAAAAGAGACAAACAGATCAATGGGACAACATGGAGTCCCCAGAAAGAGACCCACGTAAATACAGTCAACTGATTTTTGATGAAGGAACAAAAGCAATATGATGTAGCAAACAAATAGTGCTGAAATTATTCAACATCTAAACGCACAAATAGGAATATGTTCACAAAAGCCAACATATGGAATCAACCTAAGTGTGCATTAATGAAGAAATAAATAAAGTAAAAAAGAATATCCTTGTCATTGGTGATGACACAGATGAACGAACCACGAGGATATCATGTTAAGTGGAATAAGCCAGGCACACAAAGACAAATACCACAAGATGTCACTTATATTTGGAGTCTGAAAACAACAAACTCCTAAAAGCATAGACCAGAATGGTGATTACTAGGAGCAGAGGGGTAGAGGTGGGTTGAGGAGTGTTGGTCAAAGGATACAAAATTTCAGTTGGATGGGCCAAATGAGTACCGGAGATCTGCTGAAACAACATGGGGGCTATAGTTAATGTCAATGTACTATAGATACATAAAAATTTCTAAAAGAATAAATTTTAAGTGCTTACACCGCACAAGAAAGGATGAATAGGTGAGGTAATGCATGTGTTAATTAGCTTGATTTAGCCATTTCATATCAAAACATCAAGCTGTCCAATCTCTCTGAATAATTTCAAAAATTCTTTAAATTAAAAAAAAATTAAATCAAGTTGTATACTATAAATATATATAATGTTTCTCAGTTAAAATAAATAAATAAAATGAATCTAGACCCAAAGCATAGGTCCTTCACAAAAATTAATTCAAAATGGATCACAGTCCTACATGTAAAACACAAAACTATAAAATTCTTAGGCAACAACACAGGAGAAAATTCTTATGACCTTGGATTTGGCAATGACTTTTTAGATAGATACAACATGAAAGGTACAATTCATGAAAGAAAGAATTGGTAAGCTGTACTTTATTAACATTAAATTTTCTTCTCTGCAAAGGGCTATCAAGAGTTGAAAAAACAAGCCACAGACTGGGAGAAAGTATTTTCAAAAGCCTGAGAATTCTGAAGTATTTACATGCAGGCTCTGCAGCAAATGAAAATTAGCACAGTGCATGTAATACAATCAAAAGAAATATTTTCCCCACTGTGCTTATACCCTCTACCCAACAAAAATAAAACTCCCACAAGCGCACATCCAAGACAAATTTTAGAATGGAAAATCAGTTGTTAGAAGTTTTTTTAGAAGAGTCATGGCAATATTATTTCATTAAGGTTGGGAGATGATGAGAAAGTGTTTGTTCAATGAGCATTTAAGCAGAATAGTTTACCAGAGTCTCACCACAGAGCAGTTTTATGTGTGCGGCACAGCTGGAAGCAAAAATGCACACAGAGGAAAAAAAACAAACCACAAAACTGTTAAGCTGAGACAGTGGAGGAGCAATGAAAGCAGTCTGGATTTTTTTTTTCTTTTCCACATAAAGATATCATTTGGTAGAATAAACAGAGCATTCTTTGCATTTAAGTAAACTTAATTTTTAAACAGCAGAAGGAAAAGGGGAAATGAAACTAACCCACACATAAAACAAAACCAGAGATCACTAAGAAAGAGACTTTGAACCAAATTTTCATTTTAATTAAACCAACACCCAATAATAAAAATCTGGGAAGGGCGTTGTTGTGCAAGAAACATATTTTTCTTCAAATTTAACTAATCAATTTATGAGGATGGTATCCAGCTACCTACACAAATGGAAAAGATCATCATGTACCAGAGTAGGACGATGTGACAGGGGAGATTTTATTGCTTAGGAGTTGTGGTGGTTACTTCAGAAAGCCCAAAAACAATGTGTACTTCCCGTCTTTCTAACTCATAGCTAGAATCCAGGAGATTACAAAAACAAGTGCACATTCTTCCGAGTCTAAACAAACTCCTTTGAACTATCTTCTGCCACATGAAATGCACCTCTGTTCCCTTCTGCAAAGAGGGCAGAGGAAAATTACTGGAAAAACTCCTCTGAGGAGAGAGAGACTTTCTTGCATATTTTGGAAATCCATGGTTGCCTCAAGGGATGTCCATTATTTCAATCTTGCCAAAACTTCAGCTGCTTCTCAAGCTATGGCCAAAAGGCAAAGCTTCTGCAACGAGTTCTAATTATTGGATTAATCTTTGCTCATTTAATTGTTGTTGATTCGTCACTTTCTTTAGATACCAGTCATAATCAAGCCAAACCATGACCATAATTTGCCTCTTTACCTTAAGGAAATGTAACTTTCCAAAGCTAGACAATAGGGGATAACTAGGACATGTGACCAAATTGAAGCTATGAGGTGAAGGGCTTCCAAGGAAAGAGCTACGATTTTCATGACGGCCCCAATCCTTATGGCAAAAAGAAGCTGAAGAGAAAGCAAGTGTTGGCCCAAGAAAAGCAATGATCAGATTTCTCTTCCTTTGGCTCTAGGTATTTCTTTGCAGTACTGAGAATTGGCTGGAGCAAAAAGGGATGGCTCTCAGAGGTGGAGATTTTTTTGGCAACAGAAAACCAGAATCTAAAGCACAGATGAATTTGTGAGTGATTTATAAGCCAAATTATGCATTTGAAAGAATGAGGATGTACCTTCATGATACAAATAAAACAAGAAGTGTCAAAGTGAAATGTCAGAGATATCAACTGTCAAACTTTGTACTTAAAGAAACTGAACATTTCATAACCTAATATTTCTAGGAATACAGACTTAATGATTGCCTCTTTGCTCTCCATCCACCTTGCTTATATAATACTGAAAGAGGGGAGGGGAGTTAAGGAATTTTAAAATTATATAACCTGTCTTATATTTTTTAAAATAATACAAAAATAATGAAAAAATAATTTGAACCAACTATCCTGATGAAAATCATTAGAAAAGAAATTCAGAATATCTTTGAAAATATTAGAGAGCTGGGCGGTGCCTGTAGCTCAAGGGAGTAGAGCGCCAGCCCCATATACTGGAGGTGGCAGGTTCAAATCCAGCCCTGGCCAAAAACTGTCAAAGGAAAAAGAAAAACAAGAAATAAATAAAATTTCAGAGAGCTAACAATATAGTAAAGAACTACAATGCTAAGATCTGGCAGAGAAAGAAGACCAAGGAAGATAAGCTCAACATTTGGGAGCTTTTTCACGCTGAGGGTATTTGCTGAAAATGGAGGGAATGGCTTAAAGGTTAAGTAGCATTTTTAACAGCCTTACAGAATTAGCACAAAAGAGATTGGATTTTATGGCTGGACAAAATGAGATGGCCCTGGCAAACTCCCAAAGCTTTGCTTGGGAATTCAAAGAATTGAGCCTAGAATTAAAAATAAACACATGTAGTAATGTTCTTGCAGAAGATTCTGCTCAGCTTGGAGTCATCATTGAATTAACATGATCCCATTTTCCGTAAGTATCATGCTTTCTTGGGTAATGCTGGCCTCACATACCGGTGCCAACAAACACGAATGCTCTATAGGGAAGAATAACTGCCTACTAGGCTTCAAATTTTCCAACACAGTTAAAAGTAACCAAACATACAAGGAGATAAGAAATCATAAAAGAAAAGCAGCAGGGGAGAAAAAAGGTGATAAAAACAGATTCTATGTGTTAAAGTTATGCACACCAGACTCTAAAACAGTACTTCTTACAATGCATAATGAGATAGAAGTAGGATGACCAATTTGTTCTTATTTGTCTGTGACTTTCCAAGCTTAGGTATTGAATATTCTGTGTCCCAGAAAGCCCTCCATTCTTAAAAACCGAGAGGGTTGGTCCTCCAGAAATGACAATATTTACAATTTCAGCAAAAACATGAAAACTTTAACAACATAAGAATTTTACAAATGAAGACGACAGTAACTGAAATTAAGAACTCAGTAAATGAATTTAATAGTACATTTGATGCACGGAGAAAAGTAAAAAATAATAGTTCAAAATAAAATATCTGTAAAGAAGAAAATAACCAAAAGAAAGAGAAAAGAAGAGAAAAATGACAAGATAATAAATATAGAGAAGAAATCTCAAATACATATAATTTAGGTTCCAAAAGAGGAGGAGAGAGAATGGTCAGGATTAATGTTTAAAAATATAATGGCTGGAAATATTTCAAAGCTGATTAAAGACATATAAGCCATATATTGAAAAGCACCATGAACTATCGCAGGATGAAATCATAGGCCCATTAGAGTAAAAGAGCTAAAAACTAAGGCAAAGAGAAAGCTTAAAGTTGCCAGGGAAAGTGAGAGATGAGTTACAGCGGTGATGTGCATGCTGGAGCAGCAACAAAAGAAGTCTAAAAAAACAAGTAAAACAAGAAAGTACATCGTTATTTAACAGTGATGAATAAGGATTAAATCATACCACCCCTCCCCCAAAATGAGTTCAACACTGAAGGGAAAAATACTTAGAAGAGGTCTGAGACCAAGCAAATTTTCTTGACATGAAAGTATTAAAAGTAAAGAGTATAGGATCAGAGGTTGGGTTCACAGGGAGATACTACTTTGGAGTAGAGAGGGCTCATTTCAAAATGGTAGTAATACTTTGTGGTTCTGGTGGTCATGGGAAAGAAAGAATTATAAGTGGTGAAAGTTAAAAGAAAAAAAAGTTCAAATTTAAAAGACACACCAACTTGTCCATCTTCCTCAAAAAAAAACAGCTTTTTTTTTTTTTTTTTTTTTTTTT
>NW_003852514.1:3729020-3769529 GCF_000181295.1 Otolemur garnettii | reverse complement strand
GCCCATGCCTAGTCCCAGGGGCAAGGACACTGGAGCTGTGTCATTGGTCTTTCCTACTTTACACCTAGATGTCAGTTCTGGAACTCAAAAGCCAAGATTTTTTTTTTTTTTTTTGAGATAGAGTCTCACTATGTCGCCCTCAGTAGAGTGCTGTGGCATCACACCTCACAGCAAACTCCAACTCTTGGGCTTAAGGGATTCTCTTGCCTCAGCCTCCCAAGTAGCTGGGATTTTTTTAAGCTACACTTTTTTATACCAAAAGAAAAGGATGGTCTTAAGAAACCTAGGAAGCCACCCAAATCCATCATACCTGCCTGCTGCTACTTATGCAAAAATAAAACCAAATATTTCAGCTAATGAAAATTCTCATCATAAGATAACCATAAAGTATATTTCACTGAAGTAAATATTTTTCAGTGAACATTTTTAGATTTCTGTAAGTTCTAATGAGAGGTCTTTTTTTTTTTTAGCAGAAAGGACATTAAAAACAGAACTATGTGAAAAAGAGAGAACACAGGAAAAAAGCTTTTTAGAAAGATGAAATTCTCAGGTGGTGCCTGTGGCTCAAAGGAGTAGGGCACCAGCCCCATATGCTGGAGGTGGCGGGTTCAAACCCAGCCCCAACCAAAAACTGCAAAAAAAAAAAAGATTAAATTCTCTGAAAAATAAAATTAGAAGTTATTAAAGAGATAATAGATTTAAATGGAAATATAATAAGGGGAATTGAGAGAAATGAAAACAACTAAGCAAAAAAAAAAAAACAATAAAATAATGTCAGAAGTAAATATAATCAGAGTGAAAGACTGGATAGGCAAAGAAGATCCAACATACATAACTGGAGTCCTTAGGAAAAAAGAAAATGCAAACAATAAATATTTAAAGCCATAATAAGTAAAAATTTTGGAAATATAAAAAGAGAATCTACATATTGAAAGAATAAATAAATATATACTTGAAAAATTAACTTGGAATAGTGATCTCCAAAATATTTTATAACAAAACTAATAGACTTAGAAGAGTGGTTCTGAATCTGTAATCAAAAGATCAAATGACTTATAAAAGAAAGACAGATAGGTTAACAAAAGATATTGCAACAGAAATATATAAGACAAGACATCATTAGTGCAATATTTTTAAGAAAGAAAGAAAGGAAGTATGAATGAAGAGTTTTGTATCTAGCCAGTTCTCCTTGAAACACCAAGGCTATTTGATATATGCACCATCTTAGCATATGTATTCACAAACCATTCCTAAGGAAGCTACTGGAGGACCAGCTTTATAGAATTGAGAGAGAGTCAGATAAACTTCAGCAAAGGAATGGTGACAATTGAATATATTTCATTAAAAACTAAAATAAAGGTGGGGGACAAACAAGGAAAAATGCTGTGGAAATCTTACACGTTAGGAGAAAGCAGCAACAGTTAAAGTCAATGGAAAGACAAAGGAGAAATAAAAGAAGAAACTAGAAAAAAATCTAACAACCATGCATAGATAGATAATATGTGGTAGTCAAACAATATCATTTAAAACAGATCAACTTAATTGTTGAAGCCCAAGTAAGGAAAATTAAACACTAAAGACATTATATAATACAATAGTGATAATGTAACCCATAGAACAAATCTGATACAAGATACCAACTACACCAACACCTTGATTTTAGATTTCCCAGCCTCTAGAACTGGGAAAAATAAATCTCTATTATTTATAAATTACCTAGTCTATGGCATTTTGTTACAGCAGCAAAATGGACTAAGATACACTCTATACTAAGACAATAAGCAATGATGTTATAGTCCCAGACAATAACTGATACTGTAGTTCTTTGGTGTATATAGTAAAATTTTCATACATATATGATGTTTTCCAGTGATGTCAACTTTTTCCCAAATGTAAAAAGGCCAATCAAGAAATTTACTGTATCTTATTAGAGCACAAAGAAAATTTCAATAAGTTCTAAGTAGAAATTAACATTAAAATGTTTAATCCATAAGAATTTTTTCAATAAAAATCCTCTTTACTAAACAACTCATGAGAAAAGTGAAAAAAGACATAAATAACAGAGTGTCTAGAATCTGATGTTGTTAACACTAAATATTGGAAAATATAATTAAATAATTAAAAACAAATAGCCATAAATGAAAGTCTCACATCAAAATTAAAGAATTAAATTATCAGAATTAAATTACTAATGCAACAAAACTAAAGAAAAATATAAACTCCTAAGAATGGAAATAATAAAATAGCCGAGCATTGCGGCAGATGCCCATAATTACACTGGAGGCTGAGGCAAGAGAATCTCTAAAGCCTAAGAGTTTGAGGTTGCCGTGAGCTAGGACACCACATCTACTGAGAGTTCCTCTGTCTCAAAAGTGAGACTGTCTCAAAAAAAAGGAATGGAAATAAAGAAAACAAAATGAATGGGGCAGAAAATAGAGATAAAATATGAATCATAAATAAACCAAAACACTGTTTCATTGAGGAAAAATTATCAATTGAGATAAACACCTAGGAAATCTACTGAAGAGAAAATGTATATATATATATACAAAATACGAGCCAGTAAGAAAACAATAACCATTAAAATAAAATGAAATTTTCAAAATCATAGGGCATATTTAGCACAACTCTGTGCAAATGAATTTGAAAATCAAGATCTGCATATTTTCCTAGAGTACAATTTACAAACATCCATACCAGTAGAAATAGAAAGTATATAAACCAACCAAAGCCAAGTGTGGTGTCTCACACCCATAATCCTACCACTTTGGGAGGCAAAGCTAGAGGACCCTGTGAGGGCAGGAATTTGAGACCAGCCCGAGCAACATAGTGACACCCTGTTTCTACAAAATACTTTTTAAAAATTAGCTGGGCATGATTACGTGTACCTGTAGTCCCAGCTACTCAGCAGGCTGAAGCAGGAGGATCACTTGAAGTTATAGTGAGCTATAATGCATACTAGCCAAGCAACAGAGAGAGACCTTATCTAAAGGGGGGGAAGGGAAGTATAAACTATAAACCCATCAATTTCCACAGAAAGTTTTGAAAAACTGTCAAATAACTGTCCAATAAAGTTCCAAATCAGATAATTTCCTAGGAGAAGTCTGCCAAAAGACCATTAATAAAAATGCTATTTATGTTGTTCCAAAAATAGGAAATTAGAATGCTGAGCAGACATTCTATTAAGAACAAAGGAAGGAAGGAAAAAAGGAAGGAAGGGAGGGAGGGAGGGAGGGAGGCAGGGATGGAAGAAGGGAAGGAAAAAAGAAAGGAGAGAAAAAGTGAAAATTCAAAATATTTGTACAAAGCTAATGTAGCAATGATACCCCAGACTGATAAAGAGAACATAAAGAAGTATATACACCTACTTATGAATATTAATGAAAAATCCTAAATAAAGTATTAGTAAATAACCCATAATATATTAAAATATTACTGCATCATGAAAATATAAAATTTATTCCAAAAATGTAACAATGTCTTGATATAAGGGAATTTAATTATCTGCATAAAAACATATATTTTGAAAAAGCCTGTGACACATAATACTCTAAACTAAGGGTCCTCAAACTTTTTAAACAGGGGGCCAGTTCACTGTCCCTCAGACTGTTGGAGGGCCGGACTGTGGGCCCCGGGATGAGTCAGCTGCTAAGCAGGACAGGCAGCGGCAGCAAAAACACCTGGCAGGCCGGATAAATGTCCTAGGCGGGCTGCATGTGGCCCGTAAATCTAAACCATCATATTACTTAATAGGAAGACACTAAAAGCATTTTTACCAAGGTAAGAAATATAAATTTCTTATAAGTATTTAAAAAGATGTATTATGCCCACTATTACTGACATTCAGTTGGATACATTAGTGAAAGCAATTAGGCAAGAAAAAAATAATGGAATGATTAAGAGATAGGAAACAAAGTAAAATTCTATGTTCACACAATACATAATTGTATATCTGGAAAACCCAGAATAATAAATGATAAAATAAACTAAAACAAATAATAAATAAGTCGAAAGATATCATGTTATGGAATTACCACTCATAAAATCAATATTTTCATGTATCCAAACAATAACTAATTTAAAAAAATAATTAATAAAAGAGATAAAATACATAGAACAAAAAAGATAAATAAGAAAGACATTTACAGAACATTCAACCAGCGAGCTACATAATACACATTTTTCTCCACAACACATTAAACATTCTAGAAGACAGAACATATGTTAAGCCAAAAAACAAGTCTTTATAAATTTTCAAAACTCGCACTCGACTGTTTATTGCAGCTCAATTTACAATCACCAAAATGTGGAAATAGCCTAAATGCCCCTCAGCCCAGGAATGGATTAACAAGCTATGGTGTATGTACACCATGGAATACTATTCAGCCATTAAAAAAATGGAGACTTTACATCCTTTGTATTAACCTGGATGGAAGTGGAACATGTTATTCTTAGTAAAGCATCACAAGAATGGAGAAGCTTGAATCCTATGTACTCAATTTTGATATGAGGATAATTAATGACAATTAAGGACACAGTGGGGGGGAAGGAAGAGTAGAAAGAGGGAAGGAGGGAGGGAGGTGGGGCATTGGTGTGTGCTACACCTTTGGGGGGCAAGACACGATTATCAGAGGGACTTTACCTAACAAATGCAATCAGTGTAACCTGGTTTCTTGTACCCTCAATTAATCCTCAACAGTAAAAAAATAAAAATTAAAAAAAATTAAAAATAGAAATCATATCAAGTTTCTTTTCTGACCATAATTAAATAAAAATAGAAATCAATCATAAGAGAAACCTTGGAAACTCTTCAAATACATAGAAATTAATCAACATGGTAATGAACAATTAATGGGTCACTGAAGAAATTAAAGAAAGCTTTACAATTCCTTGAGACACACGCAAATGGAAACACAACATGCCAAAAGCAAGGACACAGCGAAAGGAGTTCTAAGGGGAAAGTTTATAGCAATAAATACCTTCAAGGTAGAAAGATCTAAAAAGAACCTAAAACCTACACCTCCAGGAACTAGAAAACAACAATAACCTAAACATAAAATAAGTAGAAGGAAAGAACAAAGATCTCAGCAGCAATGAACAAAATGAAAGCAAAAAATACAAAAACAATCAATAAAACAAAAAGCTGGGTTTTTTAAAGGTAAACAATCCTGACAAAACTTTAACTAGACTGAGATAAAAAAGGAAATGTTATAACTGGTACCACAGAAATACAAAGGACTGTAAGACACTACTATAAAAAACTACATGCCAATAAATTGGAAAACCTAGAAGAAATGGATTAATTCCTGGGCACATACAATATATCAAGATTGAATCATAAAGAAACAGAAAGTCTGAACAGACCCAATACAAGTAATGAGACTGAAGCAGTAATATAATGTCTGTTATTAAAGGAAAGACTAGTACCTGAAGTATTCATTGCTAACCTCTATTAAACCTTTAAAGAACTAATACCAATTATACTCAAACTATTTTTAAAAATTGAAGAGGAGGGAATATGTCCAAACTCATTCTACAAGGCCACCATTAATCTGATGCCAAAACCAGAAAAACATCCAAGAAAAAAGAAAATCAATATCTCTGATAAACATAGATGCAAAAATTCTCAATAAAATACTAACAAAGTGATTCCATAACACATTGAAAGTATTATTCATAATGATAAAGTGGGATTCCTCCCAGGGATGCTAGAATGGTTCAATATACATAAGTCACTAAACATTAACAGAATCAAGGACAAAACCATATGATCATTTTAATGGATGCTAAATAACAATTGATAAAATTGGATATTACTTCATGATAAAAACTTTCAACAAATTGGATACAGAAGGAACATACCTCAACAAAATAAAGCCCATATATAACAAACCCACAGCTAACATTATACTAAACAAAGAAAAATTGAAAATATTTCCTCTAAGGTATTGAAGAAGACAAGGATGCTCACTTTCACTACTTTTATTTAACACAGTACCGAAAGTCCTAGCCAGCACAGTTAGGCAAGAGAAAGAAATAAAGGTATCCAAATTGGAAAGGAACAAGTCAAATTGTCCTATTTGCAGATGACATGATTATATACACAGACAACTCTAAAGACACCATTGAAACCTGTTAGAACTAATAAATGAATTGAGTATCGTTTCAGGAGACAAAATCAATATGCAAAAATCAGCAGCATTTCCATATGTTCATAACAAACTATCTGAAAATGAAATCAGGAAAGCAATTCTACTCATAATATACAGAAAATAATAAAATGCCTAGCAATAAACTAACAAAGGAGGTGAAAGATCTCTACAATGAAACTGCAAAATGTTGATGAAAGAAATTGAAGAGGGCCCTAGTAAGTGGGAAGATATCCAGTGATCATGAACTGGAATCATTAACATTGTTAAGATGTTGATGTTACCCAAACTGATCTACAGATTTAAGGCAATCCCCATCAAAATACCAATGACATTGTTCACATAAATAGAAAAAACAATCTTCAAATTCATAGGAAAAAATGCAAAAGACGCCAAATAGCCAAAGCAGTCTTGAGCAAAAAGAATAAAGCTGGAGATGTCACACTTCAAAATAAACTACAAAGATATAGTCAAGCAAAAACAGCATGGTGCTGGCACAAACACGACACAGACTGATGGAACAAGATAGAAAACCCTGAAATAAATCCATGATTTTATAGTCAACCGATTTTTGGCAAAGGTGCCAACAACACTCACTGAAGAAAGGACCGTTTCTTCAATAAATGGTGCTGGGAAAACTGGATATCCATATGCAGAAGAATGAAAATAGACCCTGTCTCTTACCACATACAAATATCTACTCAAAATGGATAAAAAATAAAATTTAAGATCCAAAATTATGGTACCACTAGCAAAAACATTAAGGAAAAACTTCATGAAATTGGACTGGGCAAGGAGTTTTCAGATAATACCTCAAAAGCACAGGCAACAAAAGCAAAAAACAGACAAGCAAAGATTACAACACGAGATAAAGCTTCCGAACAGCAGAAAAAGACAACAAAATTAAAAATCAGCAAAGTAAAGGGACAACCCACAGAATCTGAGAAAACATTTGTAAATGATGCATCTGCCAAGGGGTTAATCTTCAAAATATACTAGGAACTCAAACAACTCAAAGGCAAAAAGACACAAATAATTTGATTTAAAAACAGGCAAAAAACCAGAATAGACAGACATTTCTCAAAAGAAGACATACAAATGACCAACAGATATATTTAAAAATGTTCAAAATCACTAATCATTGGGGAAATCCCAATCAAAATTACAATGAGAAATCACCTCTCCCCAGTCAAAAAGGCTAATATAAAAACAAATGAAAGAAAACCAACAGCAAATACTGGTCAGGATGTGGGGGAAGGGGAATGCTTACGCACTGTTGGTGAAAATAGAAATTAGTAGTCATTATGGAAAACCTCTGCAATACCATGCTCATTGCAGCACTATTTAAAATAGGCAAGATATAGAATCAACCTAAATACCCAGCTCCAGATGAGCAGATGGATAAAATGTGATACATATAGACAGATAAAGGTAAAATGAAATACTCTTCAGCCATGGAAAAAAATGAAACCCTGTCATAAGAAGCAACATGAATGAACCGGGACGATGTTATTTTAATTGAAATAAGCCCGGCACAGAAAGGCCACTCCTGCATGATCTCACCCAGATGGAGAAGTAGAGTGTATAACTGCAGCTACCAGGCCACCTGGGGAGGTTAGCTCAACAGATACAAAGTTACAGTTATACAATAAATAAATAAGTTCTGGCATTCTTGGAATTTATTTCAAGATAACTAGAAGAGAAAATTTTGAATGTTTTCACCATAAAAAAATAATACATGTTTAAAGTAAAAGATATAGTAATTATCCTGGTTTGATCATAATACCATGTATACATCACACTGTATTTATAAATATGTACAAATGTATGCATGCATTGAAACATCACACTGTACTTCATAAATATGTGCAAATATTATGTGTCAACTGATACATGCAGATATTGTTCTCAACACAAAGGTACAGGAATACCTTGGGGATATTGTGGGTTTGGTTCTCATAACAAGCAATATTGCAATGGAGAAGGTCACACTAATTTTTTCATTTCTCAATGCACATAAAAGTTATGTTTACACTATTTGTAATCTATTAAGTATGCAATAGCATTAGGTCTTAGAAAACACTGTACGTACCTAGCCCAGGACTTCAATAAATTTTTGTTGAAAGACTGAGTGAATTTTGCCCAGAACTTTTTGTTCAACTGCAGTTCTAGCATCTTTATTTACGTGCCTCACAGACACCTCATACTTGAAACTTCTAGAACACAACTCATCACCTCCAACTCTTCTCCACCCCAAATATGTTCTATGTCTGCTATTTCCTTTTTCTCCACAAATGGCACTTTTGTCCCTATCTCTTGTCATTTTTCTCTAGTTCACCCTATTTAGCTTGTCCCCAGGTTCCATAGCTTCAGTCACATACATGTCTCAACTCCATCTGCTGGTCTTCATTCCTACCCCAATCTAAAGCAGTGATCTACGGCAAAGGCTAGAGAACCGTTTCCTGTGTTTAAACACTGCCACTTTCTAGCTGTGGTACTTGGGCAAGTAATTTAAGTGTGTCTCTGGCCCCACGTGTATATTATTTAGGAATCTTCAAATGGCAAATAATAGAAACTCAACTCAAACTGCCTTTAACAAAAAAGGGGGGATTTTTTGGTTTATCTAACAGGACAAGGTATACAGCTAGATGTAGGACCCTATTGAGGTATTTCCTCTCTATCTCTTAATTAAAAATTCAATTAATTAAAAACAAATTATTGTTAAAAATACTACTAATCATCTGACCTTTCGGAGAGTCATCTTTTTGCTAGTGGAGGATCTTGCTTTGATGTGGATAGCTGCTGACCGATCAGGACGATGGCTGCTGTGGCTGTGGCAAATTCTTAAAATAAGACAGCAATGCAGTTTGCCGCATCAACTGACTCTTCCTTTCATGAAGGATTTCTCTTCAGCAAGCAATGCTGTTTGATAGCATTTACCTGGAGTAGCACTTCTTTCAAAACTGGAGTCAATTCCCTCACCCTGCCAGGGCATTATTGGTTAAGTTTATGCGATATTCTAAGTCTTTGTTTTCTCAACAATGTTCACAGCATCTTCACCATAAGTAGACTGATTCCTCCTCAAGAAACCACTTTTCTTTGCTCACTCCTAAGAAGCAACTCATCATAGGTTCAAGTTTTAAGTTTCTTTTTTAAATTTCAAAATATTTAGGGAGTCCTAGTGTTTTTTGTTACATAAATGAATTACATAATGGTGAAATCAGGAATTTTAGTGTACATTACACCCAACAGGTAGTTTTTGATCCCTCACCTCCCTCTGACCCTCCCCATTCTTGGTTTCTGGTGCCCATTATCCCACTTCGTATGACCATATATACCCCACTTATAAGTGAGAACATATGGTATTTGTTTTTCTGTTCCTGAAATACTTCACTTAGGATAATGGTCTCCAGTTCCATCCAAGTTGCTGCAAAAAACATTATTTCATTCCTTTTCATGACTGAGTAGTACTTGATGGTGTGTGTACACATATATATACACATATGCACCAATATATACACCACATTTTCTTTAGCCACTTCTCAGTTGATGGGAACTTAGTCTATATCTTTGCAACTGTGAATTGTGCTGAAATAAACATTTGGGTGCAAGTATCTTTTTTATATAAGGACTTCTTTTCCTTTGGGTAGATACCCAGTAGTGGGATTGCTGGATCAAATGGTAGATCTACCTTTAGTTCTTGGAAGAATCTCCATACTGTTCTCTACAGAGGTTGTACTCATTTATATTCCCACCAAAAACATATAAGTGCTCCCTTTTCACCACATCTATGCCAAGATCCATTGGGTTTTGACTTAATAACAATGGCCATTCTGGGTTGGGCATGGTGGTTCATGCCTATAATCCCAGCACTCTGGGAGGCCAGAGCGGGGTTCAAGACCAGCCTGAGCAAGAGTGAGACCTTGTCTCTAAAAATAGCCAGGCATTGTGGCAGGGGTCTGTAGTCCCCGCTACTTGGAAGGTTGAGGCAAGAGAATCACTGGAGCCCAAGAATTTGAGGTTGCTGTGAGCTATGACAGCACAACACTCTACTGAGGGTGACAAAGTGAGATTCTGTCTCAAAAAAAAAAAAAAAAAAGAAAGACAGAAAGAAAGAAAGGAAGGAAGAAAGAAAAACAATGGCCATTCTGCCCGGGATAAGGTGGCCGGTTTCTCACTGTGGTTTTCATTTCTACTTCCCTAGTGATCGGTGATGTTGAGCATTTTTTCATATGTTTGTTGGCCATTTATATGTCTTCTTTTACAAAAAAATCTGTCCGTATCTTTTACCCACTTTTTGATGGTTTTTGTTCTTATGAGTTCTTAGAGTTCTTCATAGGCTTTGGATATTATTCCTTTGTTGGATATGTAGTTAGAAAATATTTTCTCCCATTCATAGGCTATTTTCTTGCTGTTGAGAAACTTTTGAACTTGATTAAGTCCTTTTTTAAAATTTTTATTGTTGTTGTATTTGCTGTTGAGGTTTTAATCATAAATTCTTTGCCCAGAACACTATCCAGGGAGTTTTTCCTATGTTTTCTTCTAGAAATTGTATGGGTTTAGGTCCTATATTTAGGTCTTTAACACCTAAAACCAAGTGATTTTTGCCAAAGCAAACAAAAACATAAATTTGGGAAAGGATGCTTTGTTCAATAAATTTTGCTGGGAAAATTGGATAGTCACATGCAGAACAATGAAGCTGGATCCCCATCTCTCACCACATACAATAATTAAGAGGGATTAAAGACTGTTCAAGTTTTATCAGGAGATTGCAGCAAGTCAGTCACAGCTCTAAGCTCCACTTCTCAATATAGTCCTGCTATTTCCACCATATCTGCAGTTACTTTCTCCACCGAAGTTTTGAATCTCTCCAAGTCATCATAAGGATTGGAATCAACTCTGTTCACCTTATGGAGACAGCATCTCTCCTTAACCCTTATGACCCAACCTCTGCTGGCTTCAAGTCTGTCTTCTGCATGTTCCTCACCTCTCTCAGCCTTCAAAGAATTGAAGAGAGTCAGGGCCTTGCTCTGGGTGAGGCTTTGGCTTGAGGAAATGTTGTGGCTGGTTTAATCTTCTATCCAGATAGCTAAAACTTTATATCTGCGATAAGCCTGGTCTGCTTTCCTGTCTTTAGTCTGTTCACAAAAGTAGCACTTTCAGTTTCCTACTAAAAGGAAGATCTCTTCCTTTGCATTTACAACTTGGCTAACTGGTGCAAGAGGCCTAGATTTCATCCTGTTTCCCCTTTTTATATGCCTTCCTCACTAAGTTTAATCATTTCTAGCTTTTGATTTAAAGTGAGAGATATGTGATTCTTCCTTTCACTTGAACTCAGAAGTCACTGTAAAGTTTCTCAGGGAAGAGGAAGGCTCAAGGAGAGGAAAGGAGACTAGGTCAATGGAACACCCAGAACATATACATTTATTGATTAAATTCACCATCTTTAATAGGTACACGTTGTGGTTCCTCAAATCAATTAAAATAGTAAGATCAAGGATCAATATTGCAGATCACCACAGCAGATGCAACAATAGTAAAAAAGTTTATAATCTTGCAAGAATGATAACAATGTGACACAGGATGCAAAGTGAATGCATGCCATTGGAAGAATGGTGCCAGGGTGCCATAAACCTTCAATGTGCAAAAAACAGTATCTGTCAAGGGCAGTAAAGCAAAGTACGGTACAACAAGGTATTCCTGTACATAAGATAATGATGGTGATGGCTCATAATGTGATGAATAAAAAGAGTATCAGTGAGTTCAAAAAGACATTAAAAGAAAGAATCGATACAGAAGGTACCTAGAAGTGATGACAGAAATAGAAAATTACATTTGATGATCCCAGTGTAATAATTGATTTTGGTAAAGGTAAATAAAGGCCACTAAAACAATTTGGTAAAAGTTTTTAGGGCAGTGAATATTCACATGATCTCAGATGATCACCCCATACATCCCACAGATTGCTTAACCATATAGGGGAATAGTTCTGTATTAGTTTTCTTGCAAAAATATTACCATAAGGAAATAGATAAATCCAGATTGCTCAAGTGAAAATTTTCTTTGACTGTCATGCTGGCACTCAAAACATTTGAGATTTTGGAGCATTTGGATTTTGGATTTTTGGATTTGGGGTGATCAACCTGTACGTGACTGACAATAACAAAGGTGGTGCTGCAGAGTTCTTTTTAGTTAGCAGTGCTGAGAAAAACTGAGAATACACATGGAATAAACTTAGTGCCTACCTGACAGTCAGCAAATATCAGTTCCAAGAGGGCCGGAACTGCATGCCCAGTGTAAAGTAAGCTTCTAAAGTAAGAGCTTTAGACTGGCGCTCATAGGCTCCCAAGTCTACCAAAAGAAAAAGAAAAAAAAATTCAAAATCAGGAATTCTTCAAACAAAGAAGGCATGAAAGAGAGTAAGAAGGAAATCCACAGAACGAGAAAAAAATATCTGTAGCATGTGTAGCCAAATAAAGCTTTTCCCAGTATATAAGGAACTGCTAGTCAGTAAGATAAGATGCATAACTCACGAGGAAAATGGACAAAAGCCTTGAACAGGTACTTCACAAATAGAAAATTCAAACAGCCAATAAGCTTGTCAAAAAAAAATGGTCAGTCTCATTAATAATAAAGAAAATTTTTAAAAAATGTAAAACTACTATAATAAGCCGTCATACACTAACAAGAATGGATACAATGGGAAAGGGGGGAGGGGAGAAAGTGTTAGCATGGATGTGGAAAAACAGAAACTCTCATATGTTGCCTGGGAAAAATACAAATTGGTACAACTATTTTAGAAAACTCTCTGATGTTAACTACTAAAATTGGAACTACATCACACCATGACTAGGACATTTCACTCTTGATTAATATTTAATGGAAATGTTATTCCAAGAGGCATGTGCAAGAATGTCTCTAACATCATTGTTTATAATGGCCCCAAACTGTAAACTTAAACATCCTTTAACAACAGAAGATATAAAAATTATGATATATCCACACATTGGAATTCTGTCCATTGATGAAAAGGCCCAAACTACAGCCATGTGACATTGAAGGTTTTCACAAGTAGATGCTGAGCAACTAACGCCACACAGAAAAGTCTACCTTACAATACTCATCCTTTTCTAGAAAGTTCAAAATATACGTAAAACTAAACTGCAATGTTTTGGTGGGTAAGAAAAGCAGAGAGGTGATTCCAACAGCAGTGGGGGTCATGATTACCTGCGGGAGGAGAGCAGGGTGGCTAGAGTCTGGGCAGGTCCACAGAGCGGCTCCCAGACGGCAACAGGGCTCTTTTGTGCCCCTGATTAGTAGCGGCGAGACTGTTCACTTCGGAATACACTGCTGAGCTGTGCTAATTCTGTTCTGTGCACGTTTTGCCAAGAAAAGAAAACAGCAGATGTAGAGAGTTGGCGATTTATTTCACAATAAAAACGTTAAAATAAGTAGTGATATATACTTTTGATATGATAAAGTTCAAGCAGTACAAAAGGGTATGCGGTAAAAACAAAATATCTATTTCCAGAGATAAGTGCTGTTTCCAAATGTTTCTATACATAAGCAGATGGGGGAGGGAGACAGAAGAGAGAAGATAGAGAAAGATGATAACGAAAGAAGGAAGGGAGAAGGAAGGGGGAGGAGAGAGGGAGAAACCCCCTACACAAAGGCAGACACTAGACTCATACTGTTGTGCATCAGACCCTTTTCATTTAACTAAATATATGCCTTGGAGGTTTTGCATATAAGAACATAGCTATATAAATGTTCTCTTTAACGACAGTTTTACACCTGTAAATGTACCGTAATTTCCTCATCATCGATCGAGATTTAGATTATTGCCAATAATTTAACAATACAAATAACTCTGCAATGAATACCATTATATGAGTTACACTGATACATGAAAACATGTGTAGGGAAGTTTCTGGAAGAGACACTGCTGGGTGTGTTGATAGCTCCTGATCTCCAAAACGTTGAATCCACGTACATCCTCCCAACAGTGCATGAGAGGACTTGTTTCCCAACACGATCCTCAATACTCTCTATTACGTAATGGTTTGACCTTTGCCAATCAAAAATATACGATTTGGTCTCTATTTTAAATTTATACTCCTTTTGTTAAAAGTAAGTTTGTGCCTCTTTTCATATATTTCTTTATCTGTAAGCTGTTCATTTATAGCCTTTGCCTACTTATATTTGGAATAGGTAATATATGTGTACATTTCATCGATTCAGAAGTTAAATGGTCAAATGTTGGTGTCTACTGTTCCTCCTTCATGAGAAGGACCCACTTCCAACTCTCTTTTAACGTTCTCTGAATTTTCTCTTCTTAAATAAAATTTCTCTTTGTTACACCGAAGAAGGAGGAGGAGAGAAGAAGAAGAAATAAAATAAGACAATAATATTTCCCCACCATCCCATCTTCCCACTAGCTAGTGCCCCTTTTCTATAAGAAACTAATTCCATCCCTTTCACATGTACCTTCCAAAGAAACTTTTTGCCTAAGCGTGCAAATATATGCATGTGTGTGTACGTGTACTTGTGTGTTTCCCTCTTTTTTTCTCCAAATGGTAGCTCACTATACATTCTGTATTTAAGCCAAAGATTTCCAAAAGACTTCTCAGGTTTTCTTGAATCCCAGCTGACCAAGTTGAAGTATGCAAGAGGCACAATAATTTCTACCATCTTGATACAGCATGAGCAGCTTAAAGGTGGATGGCTGGAAGAAACCAAGAGAAAGAATCTGTTTCTAAGCAGTGTTTTCTAAGAGGCTCTGCCCTGAAGCTATTTCTTCCCACCAGAAGCCACAGGACCAGATAAACAGCCCCTCCCAAAGTGCTGAAACAAGCAAACAGCAGACACAGCAATGATGGGCACAGCAAGGGGGGCACAGCACAGACATGGGAGACTGAGACAGCAGCAGGGTGAAGGGTGGTCTGTCTGGGGCCAGAAAGGTGAGGATGTAGCTGGCGGAAGCAGGATTCTGACCCACGAAGCCCGCAGAGGCCAGAGAAGCACAAAACACACTGTGGGGGTGGGACAGGGGTTTGCACTGAGAAAATGCAGAGCAGCAAGAGATTCTAGAACAGACATGGGAATAGTGAGTCAGGCTCCGAGGGTGGGGCTCAGTCCCACACCAGGATCCCAGCTGAGACATGGCCTCTAGGCACCGTGATTAACCAGTAGGGATTAGTGATTAAACAAGATCTTACTTGCACTCTGAATATTGTAATTAACTATGTGCATGTTTAAATTAATTAGGAGACAGATTTATATGTACTTTGCCCATAGGATTGTTTGGTTCTGCTCAACTTAAATTTTGTCCTTGTTTTTGAAAACTCCTAATCGAACAACCTTATCTGCTATTGGAGAACAGAAAACCCCAATTATTGAAACTGACCATCCAGTTGCGACCATGAATGTCTCCAGGGAGCTACCCTTACATTAGTTCATTCATCCAGTCTTCCCACATTGATCAGGATTAAGAACCTACTGTCTTGTATTCCAGACAAAAGTGGTGGGCGCCCAAGTCAGGACCAGTAAAATAGGCACAGTTCCTACCTTCAAGGAATCCTGCCTATTATAAGAGAGATAGGTCATTAAAGTGGATAATTAAACTCCAGAACAAAAAGTTCTGCAATAAAAATATTAACCACATACTTTAGAGGTTCAGGGGAGGGAACCACCAACTCTGCCTGAAGTTGTTAGCAAGAGATTCTCAGAGATTCTTGAAGTAGGTCTTAAAAGGGATTTTTCCAGGCAGAGAAGTGGATTCAGGCATTTTTCGGGGGAAGAACAGTGTGTGTAGAAACACAGTTACGTCCGGGCATAGCATCTCCTGGGAAGCCTTAGAAAAGTGCACAGGAAGAGAAGGCAAAGGAAAAGAGAAGGTAAGGCCCAAATTGCTAAAACGTCCGGGAAGCCCACAATACCCAGCCCTGAAAGAGAAACCAGCGACCAAGGGAGGTAATGCGAGCAATCTAGGGGAACGCCGAGGGCCACCGTGATGCAACACACTGAAGCCACCAGCCCGCAGGACCTCGCTATCATGAGAGTTTTGCAGGTCAGTGTGGAGAAGAAGAAATTATCTTTCCATCCTTCCCCTACATTTACAGTTCTCAACCGATGGGGTGCAGGGACACAACTGTCACACTGTCACAGCTGGAGACTACTGTAGGTATCTGGCAGGTAGAGTCCACAGACGCTGCTGAGCATCCTAGCAGGCACAGAACAACCCCACAAGAGAAAATTATTCAGTCTAAATGCCAACAGTGCCAAGGTCAAGAACCTGCCCCACACGCAGTGGAGATGTCTCACCCACATACGGATCTCACATTAGAGGCACCACTGCAGAACAACTACATCTCTTTTAAAGTCCAAGAAATGTAGAATAACTGTATCAGTTTATTTTTTTTAGTCTTTCTGTCTTTCACCTCCCGCCCCACCTTTAACTTGCTGAACTCCCACGTCACTGCTGCTCCACAACACGATCTCCTCCCCGTGCTCCTTTACTCCAGCCTCGTGCTCCTTTACTTCCATATTCATACCTGGGTTTGGACTCTGCTTTCCCAGCGTCTGGCAAGCTCTCACCTGGTTTCATAGTCTTATTCTCATGACAGCCCTGTGAAGCAGGTAAGTTACCAGCATGATTTGCTGTTGACAAACTCAGGGTCACACGGCCAACCACATCCCCTGCCAGGTTTCCAATCTAGACTGACTCCTGAACTAATGCCCCCTCACCCCCACCACCCACATGCAGCAAGTCACCTTCCAGCTTTTTATTGGGGACCAAAATCTGCCATAAAAGTCTGACCAATGTTTCAGCAATTTCCATGTTTAATGGATCCATGTACTGGATGATCAGCCTCACCGGGTCTATTTGCTGGGTGTCATGTCCTTTGAAAGACTATTGGAGTTAGGAATGGGCCTTCCTGTGATTGGCCCCTTCTGAGGCTGTCTGCAGTCAGTCCTGTTCTGCAGAGGACACCTAAGGAGCCTCTTTCCTGTCTCTGCGGGTTTCCAGTAAGCGCTCCCCTCCCTTCTCCAGTTCTGTGTGGATAACAGGAGTTCCTCAGAGTCTTGAGGGACTCCAGTGAGATTTAGCTTCTCCTCAGGTAACTAAAACTACAAGTAAACTTGGGAGCTATTAGTTTTTATGTACTTTTAGCATGTGAACAAAAAAATCAAAAACAAAATAGAAATACTAGTTTAAAGAAACTAGATAATGAAGCAGATGACCAAAAATAAAAAAAAAAAATTATTATCTATGTATAAAAGAATGAAGTTGGATCACTTCTTTCCACCATACACAAAAGTTAACACAAAATGAATCATAGACCTAAATGTAAGTACTAAAATGATAAAAATTCTTAGAAGTAAATTCATAGGAGTACATTTTTGTGACTTTGAGGTAGGCAACGCCTTCTTAAATGTGACATTAAAGGCAGAGGCAACTCTGGAAAAGTAAACTTGACTTCTTCAAAATTAAAAAATGTTGTGCTTTAAAGAACACCAGAAAAATTAAAAAGACAATCCACAGAAAGAAGGAAAATATTTTTAACTATTATCTGTTAAGAGAATTACATCTAGAATATATCAAAAACCCGTAACTCAACATTGAAACTAGGTAAAGGATCTGAACAGGTCCAAAGAAGATGCACAAAGGGAACGATAGGGAGCATCATTAACCACCACCGGGGGCTCCCAACCACGCGCTGTGCCACTTCACACTCTCGAACATCATTAACCACCGGGGACTCCCAAACCACACGCTGTGCCACTTCACACTCACGAGCATCATTAACCACCACTGGGGGCTCCCAACCATGCGCTGTGCCACTTCACACTCACAAGCATCATTAACCACCACCGGGGGCTCCCAACCACGCGCTGTGCCACTTCACACTCACGAGCATCATTAACCACCGGGGGCTCCCAACCACGCACTGTGCCACTTCACACTCACGAGGGTGGCGATCATTTAAAAACCAAAGACTAACAAGCATTGGCAAGGATGAGGAGAAACTGGAACACTTGTGTATTAGCAGGGGGAACATAAAATGATTCAGCCACTGTGGAAAACAGTTTGGCAATTGCTCAACATGTTAAATATGGAGTTGCCATTTGATCCAGCAATTCCACTTCTACTCCTACATCCAAGAGAAATAAAAGTCTGTGTCAATGCAAAAACGTGTACAAAATGTCTATAGAAGCATTATTCATAACAGCCAAAAAGTAGAAACAACCCAAATGCCCATCAAGTGATGAATGGATAGAAAAGTGTCACACTCAGACAATGAAACATTATCTGACAATTAAAAGGAATGAAGTTCTACAACATTGATGAAGCACAAAAACATTATGGTACATGAAAGAAGCCGGATACAAAAGGCCACACATTGTATAATTTCACTTGCATGAAATGTTCGGAAAAGGCAAATCTGTAGAGACAGAAAGCAGGTTCATGGCTGCCATGAGCCAAGCCGCTGGGTCTGGGAGGGAAATGGGAAGTGACTGCTACTGGGCATCTGGGGCTTCTTTTAAGGGCAATGAAATGTTTTCAAATTGATTGTGGTGATGGTTGCACAACTCAGTGAATATACTAGATACTGCTGAATTGTAAATGTTAAATGAATACATTTTATGACATGTAGATTATACCCCCAATAAATCTGTTAAAAAATGAAAAGTGAACCTGGATGGTATTCCCAGGTTTCAGTTCCTTCCTGAATCCCAGCTGCACGCAGCCCTCAGAATTTGTGGGATATTTCTGTATGCTAATAATCAAGTTCTCCCTTTACATCAGCTGGTTCAAGTGGATCTCCATTATTTGCTACCAAGAAATACTCAGTAGAACTGGAGCATATGCCAAGCGTGGATATTTCACTTCCAGAGAAAGCACTCTGGTCTGTATTTGAGCTGACACTAACTCAGAAGCTGTCTCTAGCTTCTGATTTCTCCTGATTTCCCCAGAGATACATTATGAAGCACCAGTGGGATGTTGGATATGAAGGCTTTTGTAAACTTAGAGAAGCATGCAAATCCATGATGTCATTTAGTTCCTGAGCCTCCTGATCTTGATAATTTGTTTCCAAGGGTGTGTCACGGCAGGTAAAGAATGCTTTCATTTTAGAAGACACACATTCTTTCGTGAGTTGATACTCAGTGTATTAAAGCAACATTCTAAGAATTGAGATGTGGGGTCAGAATCTACCAACCTTTGAAGAACTGAGAAAACTTAACATCCCACAAGTTTAGAGATCTCAGTGGAGAGGCAAGGATATTCATACAGTGAACTCCCTATGGCCACACCAACCTCTCAGAGATCTCACTCTGGCAAAAACTATCAGCGAGAATAAGCAGCTTTCCCTGTGCTCACAGAGAGTTCTAATGGGACAATCCAGGCTTGTCACTCAATTGCTTGAGGTCTTTAGGCCTTATTTTTGTTGTTGTTGCTTCTTTAGGATAAGTGTAGCATGCAAACTTCATGGTACGACACATCCAGGTGTTTCCCATGGACCCAGCTATCAAGCCCCTCACCCCACCTGCAGTTTCTCTTGCACCCTGTGGGTCACCGTGCCCAGTAACTGGCCACCTCCCGACTGCATCCACACCACAGCACCATGTTGCTAGGTAAGTAGTACCTCCCACCTCCTCAAATGGTACACAAGAATAAAGCTGCTCCTTCATGAAACCACTCCAGGGCATTTCTCTTGCAAACCTTTCCTAGTTTTCTCCCTGGCTTTAGCCAGCCTTTCTCCTATGCTTTCATCATGGTTTACAGAAGTCTCCACTTGTGCATGTATTATATTGCATTGCTGTTGTCGGCACGAGTACCAAACCTTCTAGAGAGTGAGATTCTTTTTCCAAGTTTCCTTCAGCAGGAGCATGGACAAGGTTGGAAGGAACTCTCATGTAAGGTATGGGGGGTGGACCAGAGATTGGCCAGAGGAGCAGTTCCAAGGCCAGTGGGCGACTGTGTGATGAACTGAACAGTGTTAGTTTGAATGGTTGGTGCCCAGCGGTACTTGTTAAGTTACCGTGAATGTCAGCACTGGAATTGGTTACTGAAACCAGCTGAGAGTATGAAAAACTAAGACACCGGGCTTAGCCAGCAGTCAAAAGAGAAGTCAGAGGTCTAGAAATAGAAGAAAAGGTGAACTCAGACCTGGAGAGACACAGGAATAAAGGAGGAAGTGAGAAGAAGCCCCAGATCAATGAGGTTTAAGGTAACAAAGCATGATCATCAGAAAGACCCTGGACTTTGGATTCCCGGTTCCAGCCCCAAGCATTCTCCTTACTTGCTATAAGGTCCACTTATATGACTCAACCTCTCTGATTCCTAGTTTCCCAATTCGTATGATGACAAGTTTAAAACCTCCTTTTCAGAATTGCTAAAAGAGTAAACACTTTCTCTTCTGGAGCAGCAAGGTAATAAAGGCGTCTGAGGGCAGAGAGGCTCTCTTGTTCACTGTTGGCCCTAGAACGTGTCAAACACCTCCACAGCCAGTGCTAGCTGTTCATCACAGCCCTGTGGGATCTGCGTGAGCATACGCATCTAGCAACATGTTTCTCGGTGCATTATCATTAATTTGCTTAAATTCTGTCTCTCCCACTAAGCCAGGGGTCCTCAAACTTTTTAAACAGGAGGTCAGTTCACTGTCCCTCAAACCATTGGAGGGCTGGACTGCGGGCCCGGGCTGAGTCGGCTGCTAAGCAGGACAGGCAGTGCGGCAAAAACACCTGGCGGGCCAGATAAATGTCCTAGGCGGGCTGTATCTGGCCCGCAGGTCATAGTTTGAGGATGCCTGCAGGCTGTGGGTTGTCTGAGGACAGAGCCTTCATACCAGTTGCCTGGCATGATGCACGCCTCTCCCATAGCAATGCCCTTCAAGGGAATGGTAAATGATTTAAATGAACCCATTGAGTGGGCCTTGGGTGAGATCAGCAGGTGGCAGGTGGGCGTGGGGAGGACACCCTGAATAAGTTTCAAAGGCAGAATGATATAAATAGGTACAAAAGTAACAACTATAATAAATTTTCCATGCCCCAGATGCTGTGGAGGAATGGGAAGCATCTGTACTTTGCTTTAAGCTGAATCTCAAAGGATGAGTAGGAATCGGTCAGTGAAACAAGGTATGGAAGGGAATCACAGGCAGAGGGAACAGCACGGGGCATGGAAAACACCACCGAATGTGAGATGGAGAGTGTGTCGTATCTGAGGAGGGCAGGGAACAGAGTGTGTGGTGCGTCCAGCAGGCCATTAACCTCACTCAGGACTTCAGACTGTTCCAGGGAACAGAAAGCTGTAAATGGGGTTTAGGGGGAGAAGCAGAATGATAGCGCTTTCATGAAAGGAAGAGGAAAACGGAAGAGGAATCAAAGAAGATAAAATAGAAGAAGGGAGGCGAGCTGGGGGGGGATTGCAATCCTCTTCCTGAGAGATGACAGGAGCCTGAACAAAGCCAGGAGAGTGGGAGTGAAGATGAGGCCGACTGGAAACTTCCCTGAGATGATTCGTTAATAAAGCAGGGCTGTGCTTTTAAGCCCAGGTCTTTGCCAGTGATGGTGAAGTAACATATTAAGAGGAAATGTGGTCTTAATTAATTAAGGCCATCGCTTTTGAGTAATTGATATGAGGGTCATTTTAACTGAAATGTTCTTTCTAGTGAACAGCTCTACTAATTTCCACAAATACAGATATGACCACAAAGCAATGCATAGATAGCAACGTTCCATCCCTTAAAAAAGTCCTCTAAGCCTTTTGCAATCATTTCCTCTCCCCACCCTGAGCCCCACCCATCTGCTTTCTGTCCTTATGATTTGGCCTTCCAGACTGCCATACAAATGGGATCGTAAGGCATGTAACTTGGAATCTGGCCTCATTTCCTTATCACAATGTATGTGATGTGCACTCAGGTTTGATCTTTTTTATTGCTGAGTAGTATACATTGTAGAAATATACCATTGTTTGCTTATCCATTTGTCTCTGTAAAGACATCTGCGTTACTTCTAGGTTTGGGCTATTATAAATAAAGTTGTCACAAATATATATGCACCATACGTTTTTCTGAGAACATCAGATTTCATTTCTCGTGTGTAAATACCTAAAAGTGGAACTGCCGGGTAAGGGTGTGTTCACCTTTATAAAAAAAAATTGTCAGGAGAGGGAGGAGGGAAAGGGGAAATGGAGGCGGAAGGGGCGTTTTGGTGAGCTCTCACCTACTATGCACAACGTGAGGGAATGCGGTACACCCCTGGGTAAAGGGATCCATTACAATTTGAACTTTACCATAGAAACTTCACCATAGAAACTTTCCCATAGAAACTTCTTTACCATAGAAACTTTGCCATAGAAACTTTCCCATAGAAAGTTCATTACAATTTGAACTTTACCATAGAAACTCAAACAATGTACCCTAAGTATCTGTACCCTTGGAAATAAGTTCTGAAATAAAAACAAATAACAATAAAAGAAGTTACCAACCTGCTTTCCACAGTGGCGAAAGCGTTTTGCAAGCAGCAGCAGTGAATGAGTTTCGTTTGCTCTTCATTCTGTCCAGAGCTCAGTAGTGCCACCATTCTTTTTGGATTTTTGTTTCATTTGGAGTTCTTGTTTTGGGTCATTCTAATAGTCTATGGTGGCATCTCATTGTGGTTTTAATTTGTGTTTCCCTAATGCTAATGGTGCATCTGTTACTGTGTTACTTTGCCATTCATATATTTTCTTGAGTGAATTGTCAGTTTGAACCTTTTCTCATTTTATTAAAGTAGGTTGTTTTCTTCTGATTGAATTTTGCGCGTTGTTTATACATTCTTGACACAAGGCCCATGTCACATACGTGTTTTGCAAATGTTTCCCCCTTGCCAATGGCTTGTCTGTCATTCTCTAAACAGTGCCTTCCAAAAAAGGAATGATTCATCTTGATGGAGTTCCATTTACCTTTTCTCTTTTATGGTTTGCGTTCTAGGTATAATACTTAAGAAATCTTTGCCTACTCCAAGGTGACAAAAACTTTATTCTGTGTTTTGACCGGCATCTTTTATAATTTTAGATTTTATATTTAGGTTTATTTTCCATTTTGAGTTGATTTTTGTATATGATGTGCAATAGCAGGTTTTTAACTACAACCTAGCAAATGGTAGTTCGTATTCCTGGTTCCAGCAATTTTGCCTACAACCTAAAGAAGGCAATCCCTTTTCCAAACTTTCTGCAAACAGATCAAAAGTACAAGAGATAACATCTCAGATAACCTTCAGAAATACTTGAAAGGACTCTAAAACAGTAGATGCCTGGGTTTTCTAAACATTATGTTGTTTATCTAGAGTAAATAATCAGTGAGTCAAGCGTTATCATTATAGCTTGGTTTTTATGAATCCTATAAAAATATCCTAGTATAATATAAGCTTAAGATGACTCTTCAGTTTGTTTTTTTAACCTCCAAGTTAAGAGTTAGACTCTTGTGGCAAGTTTATCTTTTATACGTCCCCTTTGCTATTCCTTGATAAATTATTGGTAATTAAATTAAAGGCCTGACATCCTCTACAAAAATCTAATGTGGTTTGTTCCACCAACCCCAAGTTCTTAGCCCTGGTGACACATTAATAAGAAGGGCTGCTGGTCAATTTTATTATTAAAGGGGTTTATAGTTTGATAAATAATTCTCATCACTTAAGCTAGATAGTGAAGCAGATAGCAGCAATGGGTCAGAACTACCATCTGAGGTGTCTTTTGGTTGTTTTGTTTTTGTTTTGTTTCATTTAATGAGACAGAAGGAAGTGCTTCCAACTAGGGGAGGTGACATTTGAGCCTCAGGCTAAAGTAGCATGTTTTTTGTTTGGACCAGTAGAGGACTCTAAAACATGTGGTTACATTTATTGGACTGAGGCAAAGACTTTTAATTGACATTATCATCGACAGAGCAAAACTACAGGGCTGGCCATGAGGTAGGAAGGACTCCAGTCCATAAGGAATAGAAATAACACTGCTGTGACCTCAAACCAGGCTGGAAATAGAAAGAAACCGAGAAACCCTTATTTCACAGAGTTCTTCCCATGGAGAAAACTATATTTGATTGGAATCATTGTAACAGGCCTCTAAAAAGGATACACCAGAGCTAAATTTCTCATTAAAAAGACAGTAAAGAAGGTCCAGTGACAACGGTTTATAATCTGCCTGCTGAGGACAGAGGGATGGGAAGTTCTTCTCCTTCTTGGGAGGGATACACACATGAGCCTCTGGGTCTTTCTCAGCACCTCTCCACAGACACCCTCAGCCTCTCCCCTAACTGGATGTCCAATACCCCTTCCTAAGATCTATTCTGGCTCCCCAAATTATTAGCCTGCCTTCACCTTGTGCTAGTGAATGACAAGGCTGACACCTTAATCCAGGTAGTCATGGGACTTTAAGAATAATTTAGTAAAGACAGTTAGTATGTCCTTTAAATTCAATGTTCAAGCAAAGTGTGCCCTTGAGCTTCAGACTCCTTGGGCACTTATAAGGAGAAATGTCGCATTTTGAATCAAAAGATGAGGTTGGTTGGTTGGTTGCTTGGTTGATTCAGGAGCTATGTTGCAGTTGGGCTAGTGAAGAGGAGGGTCTATTTCCAGCCACCTAAAAATGATTATCTTTAAGAGGTTAAGGTGTGGATGCCCTTGTGGGAGCTGTTGGCGTCTGCACGTGGGATTTCAGGGACTAATTGGCATGAAGGAGGAACTCCACATCCCTTCCTTTGAGTTGTTACTGAGAAGCTATCATCTCTCTAAGCCAGTGGTTCTCAACCTTCCTAAGGCCGTGACCCTTTAATACAGTTCTTCATTTTGTGGTGACCCCCAACCATAAAATTATTTTTGTTGCTACTTGATGAGCTTAGAGTCTAAGCTCTGGGGACATAGGTAGGAAGTTGGCACTACCCCCATCAGAATGGGGAACACTGCAGAGCTCTGCTTTAGATAACACCTCCTGAGGACTCTGCTGAAGCACTGCCCTCCCTACCCTCCCATCCTCCCAGAAGTCCCAAGAGGGATAAGTGCTTTTCCTTGCCTTCCTACGCCAGCAGCACCTGAGGAATAATGGCTCCATGAGTTAAACGGCCAAAAAGAGAAGTTACGGGGGGTGATAGATTTGCCCAGAATAGAAATGTGTTGCAACAACTCAGGATTGGCTTCAGGACTTGGAGTTTATCTTAGCTCCAAGTCTCTATTCTATAGAAATTTCTTATCCTTTTGCATACAATTTGAAATGTTTCCTTTCATTTTAGGTTGGCCGAATTTCCTAAGAACTTACAGAAATATACATGACAACTTTAAAAATGACTATGACCCAAGCCATTTGGTGAGGGAGTAATCATTCTCAGAAATTGAGCCCAGCTTGTATTTGTTGTCTCCATTTCTTTTAATTCTGTGAGGAAATGTAAACCATGTACTCATCTTGTACTTAAATGAATCATTCCCATGACAAGAATCTGAAAGCACTGCCAACCAGTGGGCATCTAAAACTCTGTGGGCTGCCAAGGAGTGCAGCTCCCGGCAGCCGTTGGTGTGGACTTCAGAGAGTAACAGGCCCCTTGGATGCTTCTTTTGCCCCGGTTCTGAAGCGGTGGTGCGCCCCCACCCTGCTCATACACACACCCAGAGCAGACTCTGAAGATGAATAACATGGTGGGAAGTCACTGGGGATGAAAGGTACTAAAAACATAAAGGGGCTTTAGTGAACCAAACTCCCACCCTGCAAACTCCACCAAGTAAGAACTGAGTACCCATTATTATTAAATAATATTGCCCTGGACAGGAGCCAGAGCACCCAAGACTCTTTCTCTGTAGCCCCATTAAGTGCATGAGAATCAAAAGAAGGTAATTTCCCAGCTATAGTCAGCCCTTCATTACAAGCCAGCTCTGGGGGTAATTAGCCTCTTCTTCAAAATTGTTTCCTGCCTGTACACCACCCCTGCCTTACACCTTTGCTGGGCCTCACCTTCAGAAGCACAGAACTCTACCAGCTACCCCCTCCATCCCCTCCATATTTCTGAATTCCTTTACTTGTGAGCAAAGCTATGATATACTCCATCTTTTTCAAATAGTCCTGCAAGTGTCAAGGGTTGAAAGACAGCCTTCTGCTGTGAAACACACATGCTGACGGACACAAATCTGTACACAGTTTTTGGAGGTGATTAGGAAGAGAAAGATATTTCAATTATTACAGAAGTGCTAGGCAGAAGATAAAAAGGCCTGATGGGAAGACGTCCAGCCACCTGCCCCGAGAGCCTCATAGGAAGCCGCCCTCTTAGTGGGGTCCACATGTTCTAAGAGCTGGATCTCAGCAAATTAGGCACATAAAGTGGATTTTTCCATTCTGCACAGTGTATCAAACTTGGGGTAAAAACTCATACTAAATAAACTCTCACACACACAAAGATAGTAAAAATCAAAATTTCTACTCACTATACAGCTAAGGAAACAATACCCAAAGCAAACAGACAGCCTTCAGAATGGGAAAAGATGTTTGCATATTATGAATCAGACAAAAACATCATAACTAGGATCTATAGAAAACTCAAAGTAATCAACAAAAAAAGTCCTAACACTTCCATATATTGGGTAAGAGAGATGAATAGAACCATCTCTAAAGAAGACAGATGAATGGCTAACAAATATATGTAAAAATGCTCATTGTCCCTAATCATCAGAAAAATGCATATCAAAACTATCCTGAGTTGTCACCTAACCCCATTTAGAATGGCCCACATCACAAAGTCTCAAAGCTGCAGATGCTGGCATGAATGTGGAGAGAAGGGAACACTTTAATACTGCTGGTGGGACTGCAAACTCATACAACCTTTTTGGAAGGAAGTTTAGAGAATCCTCGAAGAACTCAAATTAGACCTCCCATTGGATCCTGCAATCCCATTACTGGCATCTACCCAAAGGGAAAAAAAATCCTTTTATCATAAAGACATTTGCACTAGACTGTTTATCACAACTCAGTTTACCATTGCCAAAATGTGGAAACAGCCTAAATGCCCACCAGTCCAGGAAGGAATTGACAAGCTCTGTTATATGTGTACTATGGGATACTACTCGGCCATTCAAAAAGATGGAGACTTTGGCCAGGTGCAGTGGCTCATGCCTGTAATCCTAGCACTCTGGGAGCCCGAAGCAGGTGGATTGCCTGAGTTCACAAGTTTGAGATCAGCCTGAGCAAGAGTGAGACCTCCATCTCTAAAAAAATAGCTGGGCTTTGTGGGAGGCGCCTGTAGTCCCATCTACTCAGGAGACTGAGGCAAGTGGATCGCTTGAACCCAAGAGGTTGCTGTGAGCTATGACACCATGGCAAGGGTGACAAACTAAGACTCTGTCTCAAAAAAAAAAAAAAAAGATGGAGACTTTCTATCTTTTGTATTAAGCTGGATTGAGTTGGAATACATTCTTCTTAGTAAAGCATCACAAGACTGGAGAAGCAAGAATTGTACTCTATTCTAATACAAAGGCAGTAGATGAGCTACTATAAGGGAGGGGGCAGAGTAATGAGCAAGTAGGGAGAGGGGCGGAGGGAAAGGGATGGGGGTCACAGTGTATGGCGCACCTCTTGGGGGCAGGACACAATTATAAGAGGGACTTTATCTAACAAATGCAATCAATGGAATCTAATTCTTTGTACCCTCAATGAATCCCAAATAAATAAATGAATAAATAAATAAATATTTCTACTCACTCTTTTTATAAGGTGAAAGGAAGCATCCAATTACATTCACGTGTTCCCACCAACTATCAGAACATTTTCTTTTCTTTTCTCTTTTTTATTGTTTGGGATTCATTGAGGGTACAAAGAATTAGGTTACACTGATTATATTTGTTAGATAAAGTCCCTCTTATACTTGTGTCCCACCTCCAGGAGGTGTGCCATACACCATGACCCCCACTCCCCTCCCTTCTCCAGAACATTTTCTTTTAAGAAATTCCTCTCAGGAAGTTGAAAGATAAAAGAATGTTAATGCAGTGCCTCTCTGAAGTGTGTTCTCAGATGGATAGCGACAGTAGTTCCAGGAAGTTTTTATGTTCTCTGGGGACACAGCCCAGGAGTCAAGGCTTTAGCAAACTTTCCCAGTGATCCTTATGTCTGCTGAAAGTTGGGACCACTGGTTTAGTGGCTATGGAACTAGAACAAGAAGAGCTGCACATGGCTTACAAACACATGAAACAATGCCCACCATCTTTAATCATCAGAGAAATGCAAATCAAAACCACTTTGAGATATCATCTAACTCCAGTACCACATAACCAAATCCCAAAACTACAGATATTGGCATGGATGCGGAGAGAAGGGAACACTTCTACACTGCTGGTGGGAATGCAAGCTAGTACAACCTTTTTGGAAAGAATTTGGAGAACACTCAAGGAACTAAAAGAGGACCTACCATTTGATCCTACAATCTCCCTACTAGGTATTTACACAGATGATCAAAAATAATTTTACAACAAAAACATTTGCACCAGAATGTGTATTGTAGCCCAGTGTCAGGATCTGCTCTGACACCACTTGTCAGGGCCCGGGACTGGCCAGGTCTCGGGCCCAGCTTAGGTAGGTTCCGGACGCAGACCGCTAAGCTACCTGGCTCAGGAAGAGTTTCTCTTCGGTGCCTGAGGGCCGTCTACTTTAGCTGGAGAGAGAGAGAGAGAGAGAGTATCTTAGAGAGAGTAAAGCAGTCTTCTTAGAACAGATAGATCTTAGTCTTTAGCAGAGCTTGGTAATCTTCAGCAGAGAGACACCGTGCTGGCATTCTGCAGGCAGAAGAGGAGACAGTCAGAGCAAGTGTGTCCGTAATAGAATGCACATGCTTTTTGTCTGCCTTCTCCTCCAGCCTAATATAAGGCTGAGAGGGAGCTCGTGCCTCTCAACACCACAGGTGTAAAGACTGCCAATTTACCAACACTCTCATCTCAGGAGCTCTCTCATGCTTGTTAGAACCAAATCTCTCTCCATGCCCTTTTCATCAAGGTGTTCCATTACAGGTATTTCCTATAATTCTCACTCCTCCTAGCCATAGGCTATACAGGCTACTACAGCCCAGATCATAATTGCCAAGTTGTGGAAACAGCCCAAGTGCCCATTGACCCATGAATGGATTAACAAATTGTGGTATATGTACACCATGGAATACTATGCAGCCATAAAAGAGATGGAGCCTTCACATCTTTTATGTTTAACTGGATGGAGCTGAAACATATTCTTCTTAGTAAAGTATCTCAAGAATGGAAGAAAAAGTATTCAATGTATTCAATACTACTATGAAATCAGTATTTAATCACCCACACATTCATAGGAATGGCAAAAAATAACTATAGTCCAGAAAGAAGGCGGGAAGAGGAAATAGACGGGAAGGGAGGGGGGAGGTTGGGAGGAGGGAGGGCATTTGGGGGGATCCAACCTAATGTGCATAATGCAATGATACATTTCTAAACTATTAAGAATAAATAGTGGTAGGTCCACTTTTATTAAGAATAAAAGTGGTAGGTCCACTTTTAGTTCCTTGAGTGAATGATTTTACCACAACAAATAAGCAAGGAGACGGTTATGTTAATCAGTTAGATGTAAGCATTCCACATTGTATATCAAACCAGCACATTGTACCCCATAAATGCATTAATGTACATGGTTATGATTGAATAAAGAATTAAAAAAAGAAGAGTTGCACAGAAGATGAATTCATCCACTAAGCTTTAGCGAGTCCTTCCTCTGTGGCAATGCAGAGATAAAAAGAAAAGCCCTTTTTCTAAAAGAACTCACAATCATATTAGGAGACAAACTGTGTATGTTAAATGCAACAGAGGTTGATATGATAGAGCTATGTGCATGCTTCTGTTAGGACACCAGGGAACTCTAGACTGTGTGGAGAGAAAGTAGAAAAAAGGAAGACAAAGGAGGGTGGAGGTGGGGCAACATTTGAAAAGCTTTGAAGAATATTAGTCAGATAGACTAATAGATAAGATGGGGAAGTTGCTTACAATAAAGAAAAACTGGGAGCGACTTAAATACTTGACAACAGGGAACTGGTTAAGGCATACAAATTGAAATTTGCAAGCATCTTTTTTCTTAGCTAAGGAACCTACCAGTCTTTAAACAAAATAATAATAAGCAAAAGGCCTGTAAGTAAAGCCACTAAAAGCAAAGTCACACTTTGTAAACTCAAGGTAAGAAAACTTAACCCTTCCCCCATCTCTCATGGCACTTCGGCAGGGACTCTGGTCGGCCTGAAGTTACCATGTTTTGCCATGTATAATGTGCACTTTTTTGCCCAAATTTTTGAGGGAAAAATGAGGATGCACATTATACATGGGTATACCATATCTATATAGTTTTTTAAGTTATTTTATTTATGCTTATTCATTAAAAGTATAACCCTAGAAAGTAATAACAATATCCATTTGCAAAATAATACCTTGAAATGTGGCAATTAGTTTTGTTGAACTTACAACAAACCTGCAAGGAAAGCATTTTCAGCCAATGAGGAGTGACACATCTCTCATCGCACACTTGAGGGAGAAGTTGACAATCTAGCTGATACTTTTACCAAAAAAAAATTGGAAAATCTTTTGTACCTTTTATCTGTTCTTGTGTTTTATAATTATTTATTACATAAAATTTCTTGTGCCATAATATGTTAAAAAAGAAATGCTAAATTTCCTCTGTAATACAAAAAACAAGTACCTAAATATAGATAAATAAAAATTTGAATTCCAAAATTAAAACAAAGTATCATGAGATTGGAAAGGCAAGCATCCACTGTACTCAATAGTAATATGAAACCCGTAGACAAACAAATACATGTCCACACAAGAGAAAAACACAATTAAACACAAGTGAGGGGGCAGGGTGGGGGCAGAGTGGAGGGGGAGGGGGACTCCCCTAACAGGCACAATGTACCGGTATATGGCACACCCACCCACTGGGTGAGGGCACAACTACAACTTGGAGTCTACCGAACAAATGCAGATAGTGTGACCGAATCATCTTTACCCTTGTATTAATCTAAAGTAAAAAAATATAAAAATAAAATTCTTTTTCTGAAAGTTTGGGCCAAAAATGGGGGTGAGCATTATACATGGAGTGCACTATACACATCAAAATACAGTAAGTAGTAATGTAAAACACATCTGTAATAAAAGAAAATGGAACACTGTAGAAAAATCTTCATGCTGTACTGGGGCAGCCTCCTTCCAAAGTCACCTTCCAAGGTCACCTTCTCTGGGGGTGTGCCCAACGAGGGCACAAACATCAAGGGCTTGGGGCTTGTGGAGGCAGATGTACAGGTTGGGGTGTTCACGTAAGCACTCGCCAAGGCCCCCATGTGGAACAACCGGGGCAGGTGGCAGGAGACTGAGCACTCAGCTGCTCTCACTTTGTTGTGACTAGACAGGATCCCCTAGTATGCAGGTGCCACTTTCTTATTTTTTCATTTTTCATTTTAAAAAAGGTACATAATCATTGTATATCTTCATAGAGTACATGTAATGTTTTGGTACAGTCATATGATGTGAATTAATCAAAGAAGGGTAATTCAGGTAACCATCACTGTAGGTGTTTATGACCATTTCTTTGTGTTAGAAACATTCCAATCCTACTCTTTGAGTTATTTTAAAGCATATCCTAACTTATTGTTGATTATAGTCACTTTGTTGTACTATCAAATATTTGTCATTCCTTCTAATTATCTGGCTTTATTTTTGCACCCATTAAATACTCTCACTTTATTAACTACCCTCACTTTACCCCTTCCCTGCTGTCCTGCCAAGCCTCTGGTAACTGTCTCCAGGAAATCAATTCTTTCTTATATTTAGTCCCCACATATGAGTGAGACATATGATATTCGTCTTTCTGTGTTTCACTTAAATTTCACTTAACATAATGTTCTCCAATTGCATCCACGCTGTTGTAAGTAGCAGGATCTCATTCTTTTGTTGGTTGATAATATTCCATCTGTCTGTGTGCCACAATTTCTTTGTCTGTTCATCCACCGATGGACAATTCAGTTGATTCCAAATCTTGGTTTTTGTGAATAGTGTTGTAATAAACACGGGAGCGCAAATGTCTTTTTGATATGCAAAGTTCGCCTCCTTTGGATATATATCCAGAAGTGGGATTGCTGAGTTAGATGGTAGTTCTATTTTCAGTTTCCGAGGAACCTCCGTACTGTTCTCCACAGTGGTTGCACCAATTCACATTCCCGGCAGCAGCGTACAGAGGTTTACCTTTCTCCACATCCTTGCCAGCAATTCACTATTAACTTTTTTTGTTTTGAGACAGAGTCACACTATGTCACCCTTGGTAGTGTGCAGTGGCATCACTGCTCACAACAACCTCAAACACTTGGGCTTAAGTGATTCTCTTACCTCAGCCTCCCAAGTAGCTGTGACTACAGGTGCCCACCACAACACCCAGCTATTTTTTTGCTGCAGTTGTCATTGTTGTTTAGCTGCCACAGGCCGGGCTGGAACCCGCCAGCCTCGCTATATGTGGCTGGCACTGTAACCACTGTGCTACAGGCGCCAAGCCATCACTATTAACATTTTAACCAATGCAACATTGTGGTTTTGACTTGCATTTCTCTGATGACTAATGATATTGAACATTTTTTTATATATCTGCTGACCATTTGTAATCAGATTATTTGATTTTTTCCTATTGCATTTTGGGGTCTAGTTATTATTCCTTTGTAAGACGGATACTTTGCAAATATCTTTTCCCCTTCTGTGGGTTGTCTCTTCACTTTGTTGGTTGCGTCCTTTGCCGTGAGAAGCTTTTCAGCTTGATGTGATACCATTTTTCCAATTTTGCTTTGGTTGTCCATCTGTAGAGTATTTGTTACTCAATAAGTCATTGCTCACACCAATGTCCTGAAGTGTTTCCCCAATACTTTTTTTTAGGAGTTTCATAGTTGCAAGTCTTAGATTTGATTTTTGTATATGGTAGACATGGGGTCCAGTTTCATTCTTCTGAGTATGGACATATAGTTTTCCTAGCACCACTTACTGAAGGGACTTTCTTTTCCCCACTGTGTGTTCTTGGCACCTTTGTTGGAGATGAGTTCATCATAAACCTGTGGATTTATTTATCAGTACTCTATTCTGTTTCATTGATCACCATGTCTCCTCTTATGCCAGTACCATGCTGTTTTGGTTACTACAGCTCGATAGTAGTATTTAAAGTGAGACGACAATGTAATTCCTACTATTTTGTTCGTTTGCTCAGAATGGCTTTGGCTATGTAGGATCTTTGATGGTTCCATATAAATTTTGGAATTATTTTTTCTATTTCTATAAAGAATGTCATTGGTATTTTGATAGGGATTGCATTGACTCTGTAGATTGCTTTGGGTTCTGTGGACATTTTAACAATAAGCATTCTTCCATGAGCATTTAATATCTTTACTTTTTTTGTGTTTTCTTCAATTTCATTCAGAAGTGCTTTAGAGTTTTTCATTATAAAGTTTTTTCACTTCTTTGGTTAAGTTTCTTCCAAGTATTTTATTTTATTTGTAGCTATTGTAAGGGGGATTGCTTTGTTGGTTTTGTGTTCAGATTGTTTATTGTGGGCATATAGAAACACCACTGATTTTTGTTATGTTGATTTTGTATCCTGTAGCTTTACTGAGTTTGTTCATCAGTTCACAGTTTTTCTTTGTTGTTGTTGTTGTTTCTTGTGGAGTCTTTAGGTTTCTCTAGGATTGTATCATCTAAAAATAAGGATAATTTGAATTTTTCCTTTCCAGTTTGGATGCCCTTTATTTCTTTCTCTTGTTGATTGCTCTGGTGAGAGCTTACAGTACCATTTTGAATAGCAGTGGTGAAAGTGGGCATCCTTGTCTTGTTTCAGATCATAGAAAAAAGACTGACTTTCACTTTTTTTTTCATTCAGTATGATAAAAGCTATGATTCTATCACATGTGCTTGTATTATGTGGAGATAAGTTTCCTTTATACCCTATTTTTTGAGAGTTTTATTATGAAAGGGTGTTGGAGTTTTATCAAATGCTTTTTCAGCATCAATTGAAATGATCATATGTTTTTTGTCCTCCATTCCGTTGATATGATGTATCACGTTGATTGATTTGCATATGGTGAACCATTCTTGCATTCCTGTGATGAATCCCACTTAACCATGAAGAATAATCTTGTTAATGTGCTGTTGAATTCAGTGTGCTACCATTTTGTTGAGAATTTTTACATATATATTCATCAGAGTTATTGGCCCATAGTTTTCTTTTGTTGCTGTGTCTTTATCAGGTTCTGGTATCTGGGTGATACAGGCCTTGTAGAATGAGTTTGGGAGAATGCCATCCTCCCTGATTTTTTGGAATAGCTTAAGTGGGACAAGTACCATGTTTTCTTTATCCAATCATCTGTTGACAGATAGGTTGATTCTGTATGTTTGCGATTATGAATAGTGGCTGTGATAAACATATAAGGGCAGGTATCTTTTGGATATAGTGATTTCTTTTCTTTATATATACTCAGTAATGGGGTTTCTGGATTATATGGTAGTTCTGTTGGGAGAGATTTCCATACTGTTATCCATAGAGGTTGTATTAATTTGCATTCCAACCAACAGTGTGTACACGTTCCCTTTCTCCACATTTTTGTCAACATTCTTCTTTTTTCATTTCAAGAATGTTATGTAAATGGAATCGTACAGTGTGCTACTTTGAGACATTGGCTCTTCTCCACTCACCATAATTCTCTGAAGATTTATTGACGTTGTTACATACATCTATAGTGAGCTCCTTTTATTGCTGAATAGTATTCTGTGGTGTGGACATACCACAGGTTAAGCGTTCATCTTTTGAAAGACAGCTAGCTAGTTCCAACTTTTAGCTTTTACTGACAATGCTTCTATGAAGACTCATGTAGAGGGTCTGTGTGAACATAAGTTTTCATTTCTCTGGGATAAATACCACAGATGCAAATACTAAGTCATGTGGCAATTGCATATGTAGCCTTATAAGAAACTGCAAAACTGTTTTTCAGAGTGGCTATGCCATTTTATTCAAGTAATTTTTAAAAGAAAATATGAATTTATATCTTCTGGGCTCTTATTTATCCGGAATGTCTCTTTGTTGCCTTCACACATATGACAAATAGGGAGAATATATTTGTTTCAAAGTAGTTTTTCTTAAAATTCTGTAGAATTTCTTCCAACATTTTCTGATAGTCTATTTCAAAGAAATCTGTTCCTTACTTAATTAGATTGTCCTATTTTGATATTTATATGACATTTTCTTCTCTTTGCTTTTTTTAAATCATAGGGTACATTTTAAAAAGCTTCTTGTCAGCAATGTTTTATGAAATATTTTATTTTCTCTCTCTATTTTTAGGCCTTTCTTATCGGTCAGGGAAAAAACCCTAAATTAAGTTTTTGATCAGTGAGTGTTGTTCTGAGCTCTACCACTCCATGTCTGGCAGGGCTAAGAGCAATGTTCTTAGGGTGTGTATTTATTCCCTGCCCTCTCATCATTTTCTTATACTTGTTCTTTCCTTTTGCATTCTGCAGGAGCATCTCAGGTTTCTCTTTTGCATCAGTGACTCCCTTTTCCACAGTGTCAATTCAGCCTTCAACTGTATTTAAATTCTGCTAAACAATTTTAATTCGATTTCAACCTTTTCATATCTCACATAACTCCCATTTCACGTCATTCCATCATGTTAACCTTACAAAAATGTTTTCATTATATTTCTCTGCACCTAGATCATGAGATCTTACCTTCTCACATTTGGTTGAAGTTCCTGAGAATGCTTCTTTTTTAAAACTAGTTCTTAGAATAAATCATTTTTTAAAACATGGTTTTCCCCAAATTTTCAAGTTGAGGTTTCCTTCTCTCACACTGCAATATTTTAAAAGTTTTTTTTAATTGGGGAAAAGTGGATATAACATAAAATTTACTATTTTAACATTTATTAGGTGCACAATTCAATGGTTTTTAGTACATTTGCAATATACAATCACTAAAACACTGTCCGGTTCCAGAACATTTTATCATCCTCAGAGAAAACCCTATGCCCATTAGGCTGTCACTTCCCATTGCCTCCACTCCCCTGGTGACCACCAATCTGCAGCCAGTCTCTACAAAGTTGCCTTCTCTAGATGATTCATGCAAATGCCATCATGGCCTTTTATGCCTGACTTCTTTTCCTTAGCATAATATTTTACAGTCTTTTTTTAAGTAACAGACTGTGTTTCTTAGAGCAGTTTTAGGTTCACAGCAAAAGTTAGAGGAAGGTACAGGGATTTCCCATATACCCTGACCCCGACACATGCACAGCCTCCCCCACTATCAACATCCCCCACTGGAGTAGTACGTTGCAACTGATGAACCCACGACAGCACACCATGGTCACCCAAAGTCTGTAGTTTCCATAAGGGTTTCGCTCTTAGTGGTGTTCTTTCTGTGGGCTCTTACAGATGTGTAATAACATGGGTCAACCATCACACAAAGTAATCTCCCTGCCCTGAAAATCCTCTGTGGTCCACTTTATTGCAGTAATTTTTTAAAGTTCAGTTTTGGGCTTGATTGTTATTCTTACTCACTTAGATTAACCTGGCTACCATGTCTTCTATGAGACAGCATAGCTGAATTGCCTCTGTGGTATTTTCTTGGTGGTTGGGAAAAGCTCCTTCTTCACCCTGCAGCTGAAGAAGACACAGGAATAGCCAGACCTTATTTATCCCAATCCCTGGTGCCTGATGGCTTTCATCTCATGCAGGAATCAGACTCAAGCTGGAATCAGACTCTCACCTCTGTCTTATCTTTCACCCCATTCAAAAACCTACACTATTTCCAGAAAATGAGGGCTTTTGCCTAGTTTAAGTAAATGTTTTACAGTAATAGGTTTTTAAAATAGGCTTTTTAAATAAACACTAGGAAACAAAAGAAATTTTTTTTCAAACTAACAAGAATTCTGAGATAATTTTTGTACTTTGAAAGCAGAATAGTGTGTAAGAACTAAAATATAGAAGTCTGAGAGCCTGGGCTAAATTTTGCTCTATTTCTTGCAGAAAGACCACAGGCAAACTCCTTAATTGCTCTGTACCTTATTAGAAGAAAAGAGTAATACCCACCAGGATTATTATGGGAAATAAATGAGTTAATACTTATTTGTAATGAGTATTACATAGTCTTCATTTGTAATGAGTCCTGAATGAGTTAACACTCAATGTTAACACTCATTGCTAATAATTACCATCTAGAGCTATCCCACTCATAGAAAAGAGACAGGATGATAACTGTTAAATCAGAAAAAAAAATTAGTTGATAATTGTTCAACGTAAGCGTACACTTTCAATCAACTCATACATTTTTAGATAAATTATTATTCACATCCCTTGTCTTCTGGCAATTCAGGGAATCTATGATTTTTTTCAGGTTTCTTTTAAGTGTTCAACATATGAAAAAAGAGGGTGCAACGCAACTCAACATCCCTGATTTCTTTCTTCTCAGCACAAAGTTCCTTCCCAATCTTTCTTTCTCTATGCCCAGAAATATCTTTGTCCAGGGAATCTGAGTCTTCTGCTGACTCACCACAGCACACTGTCCTTTCAGCCGTGACCATATAGCAGAATCAGAAAGATGAGCTCTCAGTCAGGCCCCCCACCTTCCAGGAGTCGCTAGGAGCAATTAATCCAGTTTCTGGAGGGGAAAAACTTTTCAAGCACTCTGTGATTCTACCATGTGACTAAAGATAAGAGCTGTTCTTCTCAGTTATCAAGTCCTAGGGTTCCTTCCACTTCTACCATTCTGTGAATTAAAGTGAATTTTTTATTCCTCTTCTCTTTAATAAAGAGTCCTTGACTGCTATTTTTGCAGGAAGGGGCATATTACAGACACTTATTTATTCCCAAATTTGGGAAATATCGCCACCTTTAGTCACATTTGGCAAGGAGCCAGGCATATATTCTTTTAAAGGAAAATCATCTTCCAGGAGAAAAGTTGACTTACAATACTTGGAAATCTAAGGCCATCTAAAAATATCTCTGTCTGGGGACTCCCAGCAAACTAGACTCATTCAGATGATCCACATTTTAAAGAATATGAGATGAAAAGGTCATGGATGCCTTTGGGTTTTGCCCATTAGGAAGGAGCCACCCACCCACCTTACTAGATAAAAGGCTTCCATTGACTTCAAGAAAAGTGACTGGGAAAAGATATTTCTGCCTATTTGGAGTTTTCAGGGCTAAAAATAGTGAAGATTTTTGTAAAATTTTATATGTAAGAGACAAGTACTGTACAATGATCACATCCTGGCCAATTATCATGTCCCATCAGTATCCTGGTGGGCTAACCATCTCAGCTCTGATATAAGTGGTCAAGGCTCTGAGCTCATGTGTGCTTTAGTCGCTGCCTATATAGAAAATCAATACAGATGGTTACATAATAATTACCTTTCACCACTAGGCAGTGCAAACATCTGGACGCCATATTACATGGGAGAGATCACTGAACAGAGAGCTGTAGAAGCAGAGCTGTCTAATGTACTGGACATTTGCTATTTGCGTGTTAGGTAACCTCTCAGAATTCTCGTTCCCTCAATACTTGGTACATGCACCATCACTGAGGATTAGTTAACGATATGAGTGATGAACAGAGCGTGACTGCTAGCTTTTCCTACCCACTAGGATTTTGGCAAAGATCATTTGAGAAAAGATGGGGATCAAAATGTTTATAAACTGAAGAATATCACAAAAATATAAGGTATTGTTATTGAAATCAATAATAATAATCTAAAATTGATTAAGTATGTTTACAAAAAAAAAAAAAAAGCCTTCCTGGAACCAAAACAATGCCTAAAAATCCAAGTGCTTCATTTCCTATATTATATTCCACAAGAACCACAATTCTTAAATATTTTTGCTTACATAAAATCCAGACACACTTAGAATCTACACTTAACACAAAATCCAATGCACTTGGACTAGAGAAGTGAAACCTGAGAATTGACAAAGCTGACAGTGAGGAAGAGGACTGGGAAAAATACTATTAAAACCTCAGGATTCAAGGAGCAGACTATGACTATGTAATTTAGATGCAGGTATCCTGCTCTTAGAAAAGCCTATGGGTATCATTTTATTACACCGTTTTGCAACAGCTGATATTAACAACAAGGACAAAGACCACTTAATTAGTATGAGTATGCTCTAGTTAAAAGGCAAAGCAATGATTAGTAAACATCTTTGGAATAATTTTCATTAAAAATGCTTCTTAAAATGTCAGAGCTTTGAAGAGTGGTTCATCACTTATGGCAGAGTAGTAAGACATAATTCTATATCTCACTCTTAAGGGTTTAGGTTTTCTCTGCCTTAAATGTTGGTGCTAACCTCAGGCAAGTCTACTAACCCCCACCAAGAACTTTCTATGTCTTCTCTCCTGAGGTGAGGACATTGTAACTCAATGGTTCTCTGTGCATAGTCCTGGGGTCCTGCTAACAGGTCTGAAAGTCCATTAGAGAGTTCTTGTGAATAACACATAATTCCATACAGCCTTACTGCTTAAAGCTATTCATTTATAGCTTACTGATACATTAAGAATAAGTAAAAGTTGGTATTCACAGACTATGCTCAGCATGTTCTTTAGTTTCTTAAGGATTCTAAATCAATATTTTTTTTTTAAATATGGCTGTCACATACGGCTCCGATTTAACAAAGGTCCCACTGCACCTGCACATGTAGACTGTGAAGTTTCCAACTTGAAGGGAATAACACTTTGTTATTAGTTTGTCGTTTTGGCTGTCTTGAATTTGGTGTAATTTTTAATTGCTGCTATTTTTGCTTTAAATATAAATTACTCTTTAACCTGTTACTGTGTTGTGTTGCAGACTGATTGGTTAATCTTATAGCGTGGTGAGACAGCCGCGTCAATAATGTTTCTGACATAAAAATTCAAATTACTGGGTTTTAACACAAGTATATATTGCAGTCCAATGTGACTCATCCTCTTACTAATACCTATATAGAAGACCATCCCATATTTTGTTTTGTGTAATGCCTGTGATTTGCATTGTTTATGCTATTAAGTTAACTATAATGAAATTACTGGACTATTTTTTGAGTTTATAGAACATAATTTCATGGTATAAAATGTTACATAGAAGCTATAATTTTCTACAACACAGTAAATAATAAAGAATTCATATATGCTTCTGCCAAGTTTGTTTGTGTATTTTATTCTTTTCTACTTCTTTCCTATCTAAGGTGACCAGACGTCCCACTTTTGGTGAGACAGTCCTGATTTCTAACAATTTGTCCCATGCCTGGAAGCATTTTTCAAAAGTCCCAATTTTTGGAAAGAATGCACAACAAGCTAGGGAATGGC
>NW_003852514.1:3720102-3728793 GCF_000181295.1 Otolemur garnettii | reverse complement strand
ACCCCCCGTCAATGATGTCCCGCTTTACCAATGTTAAAATCTGGTCACCTTATTCTTATCCCACAGTTATTTTTTATTAAAGAACGGCAATGAGAGTTATGTTCAGAGAGCTGCAGATGGGGGTGAAGAGAAGAAGAGGAAGGAATCTTTAACAACAACAACAAAAGAGGAAGCCTTGAGGGGGTTGTCCTCTAAGTTACCAGAATCGTGTTCTCCAGAAGGAATCATCACTAAAGTGGCGCTGTGTATAGAGAATCGTCCAGAATATTTTTGCTCATGAGCTTCATAAACAAACCAAACATGTGACTCTGCTGTCTTTACTTCATCTAGAAAAACCTAGTCCAGTAAGTGACTCTTCCTGCCTGTGCTCTGTGACCAAGTAAGAAGCAGAAGAGAATAAACTTCCCCCACAGAGAGAGAGTTCGTTTCATATAAAATGTTGAGGGGACGGGGGGAACCAATTCTACTGCCCTGCGAATGGAATCTTCTGGCTCATCTGATTGGTCATCTGACTGCAGATAATCGTAATCAGACTGAGGTTCTCTGTTAGACAAAGACCTGTAGGAATTTTCTTTCTCCAGAATGCTCCGTGCTTTCTCCCCACCTGGGGCCCCAGTTCTAATTCCTGCCCCTGTGTTCTAGCACGTCCCAGGCATTCCCTTAGGCCTTCGTGCTCCCTCCTGCTGCCTTCAGCTGCCCTGTGCTGCTCTCGGCTTCACTGGTGACTCTCAGCCTACCATACTGTGAACAAAACAAACGCCTTTCTCTCTGAATTGTAACCTGAACTTCAGGCTGTGTGCTAAGATTTTCCCTGCATATTTCATTTACTGGATGGTTTAGTCCATTTTTCATACCTACGGCAGAAAGTCGGTTTCATGGATAGACCTTCCTTTCCCTTCATGAGAGTCTATGGCCTGTTAGGAGCTGGGCTGTGCAGCAGGAGGTGAGAACCAGGCCAACAAGCGAAGTTTCATCTGTATTTCCAGCCACTGCCCACTGCTGGCATCACCAGCTGAGCTCCGCCTCCCGTCAGATCAGCGGCACATTAGATTCTCATAGGAGCAGGAACCCTGCTGTAAACCGCACATGTGAGAAATCCAGGCGGCTGCTTCTTATGAGAAACTAATGCCGGATGATCAGAGATGGAGATGTAATGCGCTTGAATCATCCCCAAGCCAGGCTCCCTCCCCCATGAAACCGGGCCCTGGTCCCTAACTGGAGACCACTGCTATAGCAGATCTCGGATAACATGAACCACAAGCAAAAACAAAAGCCTGTGCTGTTAAGTATCTCCCTGGATACAATGTACAGCGTCACCCTGCCCAGTTTCAGGAAGCAATGTAGAAGCCTAGGGCAAGCCAAATCCTGCCCTTCAGTCCGGGGTCACAGAGTGGGAAGGACGGCAGAGAAAGGCCAGGCCTCCTTCTTCCGTGAACTTTATGAGCAGGACCATGTCTCTACAAGGTGATGGGTGGATAAACTACCAAATCTTCATCTCAAACCCACTCCTACTAATCTTATAGTTTGTAAAAATTCTTCACAGATTCTGTCTGCTAGTGTTTTCCAAGAAATATTTGTGTGTTTCCCCCATCATTTTAGAAAGTTTAGTGAGAGGTTATAAAAGGCTAGGCACCATGATTTTTTTTTTTTTTTAAAAAGCTATATTTAACAAAGTATCTAAATTGAAAGCAGCGACCTTTAATTTTAGAAGTCATTCTTAGGAGTCTTCTCCCATAGTCCTATCACATTGACCAGAGAAGAAAAAATTAAGGGAGTTCCACAACCAGGATTATAGGCAACATTTTAGAAAGATTTTAGAGGTGTTTCTAAACCTTACTACCAAGCATATTTAGTTGGTGCTGGATTGAGAAGCAGGACACGTTTCTACATGATTTATCCTTTGAAACATAATATCACTTTTCACGAAGTAGGTAAGAAGAAGGTTTAAACTTCCCTTATTGTCTACTCCTAGCTGGGGCATGCAGGCTCTGTAACTGATGGGGGGGAAAGGAAACTTTGTACGCCATCAGCGCCAAGGCACTGATTTCTGACTCAAGTATATTGGATATACTCATCAAATCTGTTCAGCACTGTACTCACTGTTAGCACTTTCCTTGTACATTAATCCAGAGGATCCAACTCTATGGAAAAATTTTTCCATGGGCAAACTCCTTTCCATTTGTCAGGGGCGCTGTTTCCAGTCCAGCAACAGTTCTAAGCTGAAGACCCACTAGGTCCCACAGCCAGTTCTCTAATAGGAATCAGAGGCATCTACAAAACTCTAGCCCATTAAGTGGACTCTTCCCCTCTGTGTTCTGTGCCCAAGTAAAAAGAAAAGAGTTAATTTAATCCACAGATGGGCGGTTCCTCTCATGCACAACCCTATAGGTGGGAGTCAAGATAGGAAAAGCCCAGAAACAAGGCATTCTGGGCTGAATTTTCCCTGGGTGTATCTATTGAAGAGAGCTTCTATTTACTAATATGTACAATATAAGGGCGTCCCTAATTCTGAAAGAAAGAACAGGGGAATATTCTGATTGAATTCAAAAGAACCTAACAAGATGAATTCCAATAAGAAATGGAAACTGCTTTCCATCTGGGAGAAGTCCTCATAGACTCACGTGCAGGTGTAGGGGGCAAAAGGCCCGGGTGGATCTCATTTTACTAAAGATAATTAAAGAGAAAACAATGACATTAACAGCACGGTATCTGTGAGGAGATATAAAAGAGTATTGTCTGGATGTTTCAGAGGCACAGTTCAGCTCTGAAGATCATTTTTAACAAGGAACACAAGAACATTTCAAAAAAGGACTGCTTGGTGTTGTCAATAAGACCTAGGAATTTAAAGCTCCTGGGAAAGGGAGAATAGGCTTGTATGGAAAGATCAAAGATAAAAAAGGAATGCTAAACCAGCAGCCTGAGAAGCAGGCTGAGTTAAACTCATAGTAAAACAATGCTAATTTTGAGAAAGTATGTATACATAGACATACATGTCCAATATATATCATATGTAATGCATAAAGAAAAATGGAACAATGTAAGTTATGATACTAATGGCAGTATTAAGGTTAGTTTTAATTTTATTCTTCATGATTTTCTGAATTACTATGTTTTCTAAAGTATTTTTTCATAAATAAAAATATTAATAAAGCTATTGTGTTTTAATTATGAAAGTAATATAATAATATAATAGAAAAACTTAATAGTTGGAGAGATGTATAACTCGGCCACCTTATTAGCATTCTGTGAATTCTCTGCTTCACTTCTTTCATATTCATATGTTTTAATAATGATGTACATAAATTTTATTTCTTCTCTTTCCAATTTATGTTATTCAAGGATTTCTGTTCATTTTATTTTGCTAAATAATTTTATAAGTGTTCATGCCATGGCTGCAAAACATTCCAATTTCAAGCTATTCAATAATGTGCTTAATTATTCCTTCCTTGGTAGATGTTTAACTGCCTTTCAAATTTTTAAATTATGAATGATGGTAAAATATAAACACCTTTCCACACTCAATCATTTAATTCTTAAATTAGTTGCTTAATTTAGATTCCCTACAATAACCATTACTTGATTTAATATTAACAACTCTTTTAAATTAGGTATTATTATCATCTTTATTTCACAGAAGAGGAAGTTTACCCTTCGAGGAGGTGAGTGACTTGCCCTAAGTCTCACCAAGGCTGCGCTTACACCAGGCAGCCTGCAGGATCAGGTCACACTGCCCTGTTACTTTCCAAAAGGAGTTCTTCACAGATGAACATTGCTGACAGCCATGCCTAACGCTTCCCATTTTATGGAATCCTAACTAACAAGTAGGAATTTATGTTGTATTTTGGATGATTTCAAGGAGGGGAGGGAAGATACCAAATTTTCATCCTGATTTTAGAATGCTACATTATTTTCTTTACTAATTATTAAGATCACTAAGAGTATTGTCTACATCAAGAGTAATGCCTTTTAAAGGAAGAGTAACTAGACTCATTCACTATATTCCAGACCTACATAAGCAGGATCTATTCAAAACAAAAATTAAAGTAAACCAAAAACAAAAGCCACACAGCACATCCTTACCACGTGATGCCCTGACTGCCTGGGGTCACTGCAGAGCTCTCCCTGGCAAGGCCTTCACCAGATGCAGACCCTTGACCTTGGACTTCCCAGTCTGCAGAACTATATAAAACAGCCCCAAATAACTTAAACTAAAAATTCTTACAAGATTTAAATTAATGCATTAAGAGTAATCTATGTGCCATGTGGATGCAATGTTCCAGATAGAATGCACTAGACTAAAAAGCTTTTTCAAAAAGCACTAGAAAAGAAATCCTTGAAACTGCAGATTCCCAAATAACAGTAATGATGGCATACCTTCACAGCTTCTCATGTTGCCTTATGCAAAAGCTGCCCATGTCCCTGAGGTCAAAAGGAGAGATAATACATAAGCAATCACCAAAAAGAATTGTAAGAACATAAAGACTAAAATAACCCCTCTGTGTCTTATGTAACCCCCGGATTGCAAAACACATATTTCACCCAAAAGTGTTCAATTCCTGATTGTGACAGGTGACTATATTTCATAAGAATGAGAGACTTTTACACTTTGCTTTTGGCACATGTCTTGAATCTGTTTCATTTTCACGCTTGCCTTCCCACTTGGACTCCCTCTTCACTCACCCAAGTCCTCTTGTTGAGCAGAGTGGAGATGGGGGGTGAGGTGCATGTGCAGGAGGCCCTGTTGGGGACACAGGCAGGCCCACTGCCCCCAACACCCCCGGGCACACACAGAGGGCAGGCGTTGGAACCACATACCATGCAGAAGAGCTTGTAGCCGCCACATCTCTAAGTCCGTGCACAAGTACTGCCTACTTCTGCCTCCCATGCTGTCTGGACTACTCACCGATTCCATGTTGCTGGCAGTTTGCTTTGGATCAATTTTTGGTGTTCAGGTGTTTCCTTGGATGTGATGCTCACCCTTTTCCCTCAGGCAGCACCCATCCTTACTCAGCCCCACCTGCCCAACGTGAAGCCCCGGCTCAGAGAACCAACTGCTGGACCTAAAGTAAGCTCTGGGATTCTGTCTTTCTTAGCTTGGAAGGTCTGATAACTAGAATTCTGTGGATGAGGAGTCTTTTAAGTAGCACCAAAGAGGTTAAGAATCCAAAATTTAGAGGCCAATGGAGAACCCAAAGAGATTCTTTTTCAAAATTTACTGAAAATCTATATTTTATTGAGCACTTCTAAAGGAGCACAGCAGGCTTTGCAAAAATGCAAGGGATCTCCAATCACGAGAGTATGTTGTAAGACATGACAGCTTTTACTAAAAGAGTAGAGAGGGGAGAGTTGAGACATCAGTACTGTTATCACCTCTGTGCTTCAGTTTTCTTATCTGTAAAATAATGACAATGCCTACCCAGTGCACAGAGTCATGGGACTAAGTGAGGAAACGTGTGCAAAGGGCTGAGTAGTGTCCGGTGCAAAGTGAAAACCGCTCACCCAGTAGTAGATTTATTATTGGTGCATGGGGTAGAGAGGGAGGGGGTGCTCGTGGCAGGTATGTGGCCAACATTTGTCACTTAACTAAATATCGTTCAACAATTGCTTCATGTGACTATTCTCCATGGAAACTCAAGATTTCATACAAGAAACCAACCAGGTGACTTACATTTCCTTTGTCCTCACCAATATGGAGTCTAGTGCCAGTAAACTCAGCAGAAACTCACCAACATTACTTGGAGAAACGTAACGTACGTGCTTCATTGCATATTCTTTTGTCTTACAAGTCTTCATATCCCCATAAATACAAGGCCAGAACGTTGATGTCAGAAATTTTTATTTGCCTTATGCCTTTTCATTTGGGGGTTTTGAAACAGAAGTTCAAATATTATACTAGGTCTTTGAGAGAAGAAAAAGAAAATAAATAAAACAAAGATAACAGAGGCAAACAATGTGTTTGTTTCTTTCAATGTGATTTAATAACTACCTATAGAGAAGGGCAAACCTGCAGGAATCCAGTAGTTTCATTCCAGAAATAGTGGGTCCCCAGGAGTCACATTGGTATCAATCTACCAGGGTCCTAGGGAGAACTTTTATAGAGAACCGTAGTCCAGGCCACAGGATATCAGCACAGGGAAAGAGATTAAGTCTGTGGAGTAGTTTGTTTTTTGGAAGTCAGATCTCACACACACACACACACAAAAACAAACTACGGCAATGAAACTTGCACCAGCAAATGCTATGGAAGAAAATCACTCAATAATTTTAAAAAATGTGCCAATAACATGCACAGCATCCATACAGTGTGCCGGGGGATCCAGGAGCTGCAGCAGGAAGGCATCTTGAAACACAGCATCTGTACATCGCTTCTCTTCCTTGTCTGGCTGCCACAGACCCTGAAGGAGAATGAGGACAGTTGGAATAGAGAGGGAAGGAAAGAGTCAGTGTTCAGTGCTAACTTCCAGAATAAGCTCTTGATCCCAGATCAGAAACAATACTTTTGAAAGCCCAAGTTTTTGATATGCAAGAGGAAGGTTTTTAAGAGAAGAAAAGGCTATTAAGACCCAGAAAGAGAAGGCCTTGGAAGAAGGAGGGCAGAGCGTCTGTGCCAGGACGGGAGGCTGAAAGGGGGATGGAGGAAGACCAGACTCCCACGCTCCCGGCAGACACAGCAGATGGGGTTCACTCAGACTAGAGGCTGGGACGTTCAGCCAGACAGCTGAAGGGGGGCCTCCGGGAAGGAGACCAGCTGTCAGGCCACACCAAGGCCCAAGGACCATCAGGACCCAGCAGAAGGATGAGCATGGAAGGCTGGAGAGAGCCGTCCACAGAGGGCCCTGCTTAGGCTTGTTACAAGCAAGTGCTCTACAAAGAGGTTGTAGTCAGGTAGAATCTGTAAGGAAGGAAGCAGGATAGGATAGCACCAAGGAAGACAGGAAAATGGGTGGATGCAGCTAAAGTGTAGCCTTGAGAGACTCCATCACTCACCTGTGAGGGGTTCTGGACGCACAGGACGTGGTAGATGGCAGAGATGCAGAACATGACGAAAAACAAAATAGCTTACAATTTACTGGAATTAAAGAAAATCACAAGTCTTCCTAGAAAGGACATGTAGTGTGCCAAGAATATCTACAACCAAACTTATCTTGGTGAAACTGCAAACTTCAAAGAGTAAAAGAAAACGTTAAAAGCTAACAGAGAGGAGAGCTGATTGTCCATCAAAAAAATGAAGCTTTGGCCAGGTGTAGTGGCTCACACCTATAATCCCAGCACTCTGGAAGGCCAACGTGGATGGATTGCTTGAGCTCAGAAAATTGAGACAAGCCTGAGCAAGAGTGAGACTTCATCTCTAAAAATAGTTGGACATTGTGATGGGCACTTGTTGTCCCAGCTACTCGGGAGGCTGAGGCAAGAGGATCACTTGAGCCCAAGAGTTTGAGATTCCTGTGAGCTATGACACCATGGCACTGTACCAAGAGGGACAAAGTGAGACTTTGTCTCAAAAAAAAAAAAAAGATGCTTATGGATACAACAAATTTCTCACAAGAAACAGTCTTCCTGAAGACTAAAACTCCAGGAAGTAATATGTTTAAAGTATAAGAAGAGGAATAAAAAAAGAAAGCTATTGGCTTAGAATTCTGTACTTCACTACACTATTAATCAGGAGTGAGAAAAAATTAAACTGTTTTCAGACATTCAAAAACTAAAACATATTCCTACCCCTGAATTCTCAGTGAAAGAAGTGCAGAGGATAAAATTTGGCAGGAAGAAAAATAAACAAAATGAAAGAGTATGATATAAGTAGCAAAGGTAGGCATAGCTAACAATAAAATAGAGTAGCAAATTTAATTAGTCATCAACAATACAACAGTTTGAATAAGACCCAATTTTTGTGTTAATCAAAAAGGCATAACTAAAAACTCAGGGTAATAATATTAAAGACAAGAGGATAGAATTTGAAAAGTAGTTATAGGAAAATATTTCGTTTTCCTCAGAGTGCAAATGCAGGTACTAGATTACTTTGTATTTTATTTTGAATACCATGTTAAATGTTTATGGTAAAAATCAAAGATTACTACAAATAGAAAGACAATCTATAACTCTGAAATTAGCAGGGTCATAAAGGTGAAAAAAATATTAATCACAAAAAGTAAAAAAAGAAACAGAATCAAAGGGAGAAACATGAATAAAAACCATAAAATAAGGTGCAGAAATAAGTCTGAAGACACCTGCAATCACGAGGACTATGAGTAACTGAAATTCACCCATTAAGGACACACTAATCAGTTAGATGAGAAAAACAAAATCAAGACCCAAATATATGTTCCTTACATGAAAAACTAAAAACAAATAAAAATCCAAAAATAAGATGATAAAAGACATATCAGGAAAATACATACCAAAAGAAGCCTAGTGGGAAAAAAGTACCAATATTGGACAAATAAACTAAGATGAGAAAGTCTGAGATAGATAAGGAGACAGAAAGTAAATGATTAAAGAAACAGGCTCGGCGCCTGTGGCTCAAGTGGCTAAGGCACCAGTCACATACACCTAAGGTGGTGAGTTTGAATCCAGCCCGGCCCACCAAACAACAATGATGGCTGCAACCAAAAATAGCTGGGCATTGTGGCGGGTGCCTGTGGTCCCAGCTACTTGGGAGGCTGAGGCAGGAGACTCGCTTGAGCCCAGGAG
>NW_003852514.1:3668657-3720080 GCF_000181295.1 Otolemur garnettii | reverse complement strand
AGCTTGAGGCTCTGTCTCAAAAAAAATGATTAAAGAAACAATTTTCCAAGAAGAATCAATAATGAATAACCTGAATGCACCTAAATACAGGAACTCCAAAGTAAAGTATATAAAGAAGAATTATGAAAGGAGTTGAGGTATCTCCTGAAATCAGAAGGGGACAGAACAAAGAGCTGAAACATCAGTAAGATTATAATCCATCTGAAAAAAAGGTGATGGAAAACTCTGACTCTGAAAAAGAGAACATTCATGTCTTTTGGGAACATGTACAAAAGTTGACCAATTATAAAGCCACAAAGGAAGTTTCATAAATTCTAAGAAATTAATGTTCATGGGTAAGATCTTTTGACCAAAAACAATTAAAGTAGATGTCAACAAATAAAAGAGAGTAAAAAATAGTTTGTAAACTAAAACTAACTTTTAAATAAGCTATGAATTAAAGGGTATAATAAGTAAAATCACAAAATCTTTAGAACTAACTGCAACTCAACTGCTACAAAGCAAATCTTGAACCATGTTCTAAAACAATATCGAGAGATAAATTCTTTCCTGACACACACTTGTGAAAAAGCAAGGAAAAAAATGAAAATAACTGAGCAAAGTGTGATGATTATATTAATCACTTTAATTTGAGCATTCCTCACTGATATCAAATCATCACATCGTACCCCACAGATGTATACAGTTATGATTTAATAAAAAATAAATGTATTCAAAAACAATGTAATCAAAAACCAATGTATTCAACTCTGAAAGCTAGAAAAAGAACAGAGAAAGCCCAAAGAAAGCAAAAAAGAAGCAAAGAATAAAGATAAAAGTTTATGAAATAGAAAAAACAAAATAGTAGATGTAATTGAACAAACTAAAAGACAATTCTTGCACATGACTAATGAATAATGGTCTAGAACCAATTATCAAGAAAAAACAGTGTTAAAAAAGTAGAAGGAATAAAAGATAAAATCACTGAAACAAAATCTTTGTTCTCCACCCAAGAAAGCATCAGGCCTAGGTGGTTTGACCCCTGTTAACATGAAACCTTTAAGAAAGAAATAGTCCTTAACATTCCCTGTGTTACACACACTGCTTCTCAGAATAATAAAACAGTGAAAGTTGTCTACTCACTTTCAGATACTATTACAACCTGGACGCTAAAGTTTAACAAAGAGAATGCTAGGGAAGAAAATTCGACAAACTTGTTTAAAATGGCTGAGTGATCACATACACTTAACTCGGCTTCATCCTAAAATGCCACGAAAACTGTATAGAGATCAGGAAATGACACAATAGAAAAAGAGGCTAAGTAATATGTGTCAGGATTATTAACTTGGCATGAGACCAGTTGTTCTGCAAATTCTGTGAGAGGTACTATGGGGCTGAGACCCCTGTGGCTTCAGAGCACCTGGCATATAAGTGCACAGACACAGGCAGGAGACTGCCTGACCCCGATCCCATCCCTTGCAGAAAACCAAAGTTTATTTCCCCGCCAAATGGAAACTGAAGGAACCTGTTGTGTCTTAGTCAGCTCGGTCTGTGACAACAAAACCATGGACAGGGTTGCTTAAACCCATTTATGCCAGAGGTTGAAATTATTTTTTATTATTTATTTATTTTTCTTTTTTTAATACAGATTCTCACTATGTTGCCCTCAGTAGAGTGCCGTAGAATCATAGCTCACAGCAACCTCAAACTCTTGAGCTCAAGTGATTCTCTTGCCTCAGCCTCCCAAGTAGCTGGGACTACAGGCGCCCACTATAACACCCAGCTATTTTTTTGATGTTGTTGTAGTTGTCATTGTTTGGCAGGCCTGGACTGGGTTCAAACCCACCATCTCCAGTGGCTGGCGCCCTAGCCTCTGAGCTACAGCTGCCAAGCTGAAATTTTTGAATTTCTTGCATGACTTTTTGATAAGCTCCTAGCACACCAATATCTGCAGCATTGACTGACTCTGAGCAGCATATGATAACAGGTACCCTCAGGAGGGAGAATGTGAAAAATCAGACCTCAGCAATGACCATGAGCAGCAGGATATAAATAACTCCTACATCACTACTATCCCAAGAATGGAACATGAGGCATATGTCTGTCAAACAACACATTTTTGTCTCACAGTTCTGGAGCCTGGGAAGTCCAAGATCAAGGTCCTGGCTGATTGGGTTCCTAATGAGCCTGCTTCCTGGCTGGCAGATGACCACTTTCTCATTGTGGCCGCAAGGACACTAATCCCATGATGGGGGCTCACACCCAACAACTTCATCTAAACACAATCACCTCTTAAAAAACCCACCTCCAAATACCATCATCTTGGGGGTTAAGGCTAAAATCTGTGAATTTTGGAAGCTCACAAATATTCAGTCCATAAAATAGACTTCCTCAAAAGAGAACATAGACAACTCAACTTCCCCTGATTTTAATCTTTCCCATCTGAAATTAAAATGAAAATTATAAAGACACCCCGTCCCTTCCTGACTTTGTCTTTCTCTTTAGCTTCGCCCTCTATCTGTCTGTCTGTCTATCGATCTTCTATCTCCTTCCCTCTCCCTCTCACTCTCTCTTCTTCTCTCCCACCCTCCCCATCCCCTTTCCATCCTGGATGCCAACTTCCCTATTTAAGCTCTCTTCCTTTCCTTTACCTGAGTAAAATTTGATGCACTGAAATTTGGTTTTGGTGGCACCTCGAGTTGCATGGAAGACAGCTACCACATGGTTAGAGTATGGCTATCTCATTAAACTACGTGCTACTATGAGATAGAGGACACATCTAGCACACAGTAGGAATATTATAAAGGTCTTAATACATGAATGCTCAGATGCATGAATTCAAGGGTGTTGCCCCTATAAATGCACAAAACTCAGTATTGCAGAATTAGCTGTTTGAATCTACTCGTGAAGATTTTGAGGGCCGTTGGGTTTTTATATGTCCGTTCTTAATGACATACGTGAGTGAAACTGAGAAGCAAAAAAGACGATCAGAAAAACTCCAGAGACTTATAATTTTAGGGAGAATGCTGAGATTAACATGCTCTTGAGATGTCCCACCTATAGCAAGAAACATGCAAAGAACAAATCATTAACAACAGTCCTTTCTCAGGAGCCAGGAGACAGTCTTAGAAGCTTTTCCAATAGTCACTCCCTTCCCTTCTTGGCCAAAAGAACTCCCATTTTATTGGGGCATCATGTATCAATGTTCTCAGCATGTAAACTTTAACTGGCATTCATGGTCACCCCAATGTCCTTTGCCAGGAGATGGGTTTAGGGGGCATCATGTAACTCGTGGCAGGCCCACGCTCACCCTGGGAAATCTGCGAATAGGCTTCTGAGGCAAGGCCCTTCCTTCTTTTTTCCTGCTTTTGGATATTTTTTGGGAAGGAAGCACTGTGCGAAGCTTTGGCAGCCCCTCTCCTGACCATGAGGGGAAAGCCAAGACAATCAGAGGGAAGCTGAACCACTGGCCTGACTTCACTGAGCCGCTGGACTAACAAATTCCAGAAATTTTTATCTCCAGATTTCTAGTTGGGCAAGTTAAGGATAACCTCTGTAATTCACTCTGTTCAGTCCTTCCGTTTACTTGATGTTTATTATTGTTGTTTTATAGTAGAAAAATATACTGACACATGGGACAAAAATTATTCTGATCTAACCCCCTAGAAACCCTGAAGCATCTTTAGCTATAGTGACAGAAATTTAGACGTCATCAAGATCTTAGTGATTTCTTAAAAATACAAAAGGTGCCAGAATACACACATTGTCTCTTACGCCCTTTCCCCCCAAGAAACGTAACAGTCTTCCCTTTTCCTAAACATAATCTTGTCATTAGTAACGGAGAGGCACTTTCTGGTTATATAAATAGATAAGAAAATGCTAGAAAATCCCTCTGAGCTCTTCTTTTAACCAGTAAAGAGGCTTTGCTCCTTTATTTTATATCTATAGTGAGTTCTCAAAAGGCATGAGCAAGACCAGCTATACTGGCCCTGCTGTTGTCAAACTGCCAGACAAGAGAAGCCTTTGCCATAGGTCACAATAGTGATGATGCCACATGTGCCTGTGATCGCTGCAGGCCAGGGACCTCAAGAACACTCTTTAGTTCAGTTCCATAGCTCTTGCCAAAGACCACATCCTGTGGTATTAATCATTTAAAAAAAAAATAGGTGCAGACATTTTGGTTTGCCTTCTGCTACATCTGGGGAGAAGCACTGGGTTCTCTCTTCTGCCAGTCTGTAGGAAACACAGAGAAAATGGAATCCCTCCAAAGAATACAAAGAAATAAAATATGAAATATGTAGCATGAATAACTTAAAAGTCATATTAGGAAAGATTCTTCAGAATTTTTAGGAATTGATAAAACAACAAAAAAGGTATGTGGGCTGATTAATAAGGACCACTCACTAATGTGTGAGTTTATTTAAATTCATTTATAAAAATGTTGCACTCTCGTTATTTATAACAGCCACAATTTGTAGTGCCATAAAGTGACTCTTAAATGCACTGAACCAGTGGGCATGCAAAGACTGCACATCATGACACCAGTATCCACCCCCAAGAAGACTTGCTTCACAGTGCACTCAAATCTCTAACTTCATAAAAAAGAGTGTCAAAACCCAACCCCTTGGCAGGGTCCTGCCTCAGGCTCCAGTCTGTAGCCTGCTGAATAGCTACCACAACTATTCTACAAACTAACATACCTAATATATTAGTAATGACTAATAAGACTACTTCATAAATATAAAATACGTAATGTGGCTTGTGAAATATTTACTTTTTTATTTCAATATATTTAGGGGGCACAACTGTTTCTTTGATGCACGGATCAATTATACACTGGTGAAGTCAGGGCTTTTAGTACCCATCACAGAAGTAGTATACCTTGTACCAAATAGGTAATTTTTGCTCTCTCAACCCCCATGCACCCTTCCCACTCTGAGTCTCCAAAGTCTATTTTACCGCTCTGTATGACCATTGATACCTATCATGTAGCTCCCAGCGTTTGTTTTTCTGTTCCTGAGATACTTCACTTAGAATAGTGACTTCTAGTTCCATCCAAGTTGCTATAAAAGACATCATTTCATTCCTTTCTTGTGGTTGAGTAGTATTCCTTGATATATGTTCTTTATCCATTTCCCTTTTTTATTTTTTCAGACAGAGTCTCACTAGGTCACCCTGGGTAGAGTGCTGTGGTATCACATTTCACAGCAACCTCAAATTCTTGGGCTTAAGTGATTCTCTTCCCTCAGCCTCCTAAGTACCTGGGACTATAGGTGCCCACTGCAATGCCCAGCTATTTTGTTGTTGTTGTTGTTGTCATTGTTGTTTAGCAGGCCCAGGCTAGGTTTGAACACACCAGCCTCAGTGTATGTGGCCGGCACTGAGCTACAGGCACCAAGCCCTTTATCTTTTTCTTGATGGGAACTTTAGGCTGATTCCACATCTTTGCAGTAGTGAATGCTGCTTCAATAAATACGTAAGTACATGTGACTTTGACATAATGATTTCTTTTCCTTTAAGTGGATACCCAGTGGTGGGACTACTAGATCAAATTATAGGTCTATTTTTTGTTGTTTTGTTTTAATTTAGGATTGCTTTGGCTCTTTGGGCTCTTTTTAGATGAAATTAAAGGTGACTTTTTTCCCTAATTCTGTAAAAAATTACATTGGCATTTTTATGGGTATTTTATGCATTGAATCTGTAAGTCACTATGGGATGTATGGACATTTTAGCAATATTGATTCTTCCAATCCAAGAGCATAGGCTATTTTTTCATTTATTGATGTCATCAAGAATCTCTTTTATCAGTGTTTTGTAGTTCTCCTTGTAGAGGTCTTTCACCTCCTTGATTAAGTATATCCTAAGTTTTCTTTGTTTTGTAGCTGCTAGAAATAATATTGAGTTCTGGATTTGATTCTCAGTGTGGCTGTTATTAGTAGACAGAAATGCTACTGGTTTGTGTATATTAATTTTGTAACCTGAGAATTTACTGGATTTACTTACCAATTGCAGGAGTCTTCTGGAGGAGTCTTAGTGTTTTCCAGATATAAGACCTTATCATCAGCAAACAGGAATAGTTTGACATCATGTTTTCAGACTTGGACGCCCTTTATTTCTTTCTCTTGCCTGATTATTCGGGCTAAGATTTCCAGTACTATGTTGAATAGAAGTAGTGAAAGTAAGCATCCTTGTCTTGTTCTTAGGGGAAATGCTTTCAACTTTACCCTATTCAGGATGATGTTGGTTGTGGGTTTGTCATATATGGCTTTTATAATTTTGCAGTATGTTCCTTCTATGCCTACTTTGTTAAGGGTTTTTATCAAGAAAGATTGCTGACCTCATCAAATGCTTTTTCTGCATCTACTAAAATAATCACAAGATTTTTGTTTTTAATTCTGTTGATGTGGTTAATCACATTTGTTGATTTGCATATATTGAACTATCCTTGCATCCCTGGGATAAAACCTACTTGATTGTTATGAATTATTTTTGATATGTTATTGGATTATGTTTGCTAGTATTTTGTTAGAATTTTTTTTGTTGTTGTTGTTAGGATTTTTGCGTTTGTGTTCATGAGGGCTATCAGTCTGTAATTTTCCTTTTTTTGTTGTGTCCTTTCCTAGCAAAGTTGTATCAGTGGGAGGATTCCCTCCTTCTCCATGTTGTAGAACAGTAGCCGTAGAATCAGTACTAGTTTTTCTTTACAGATTTGGTAGAGTGCAACTGAGAATCTGTCTAGACCTGGGCTTTGGGGAGGGGTGATTTTTTATTATTCATTGAATCTCACTATTCATTATTGGTCTGTTCAAGATTTTTATTTCTTCCTGATTCAGGAGATTGTATGTTTCCAAAATAGAACAATTTCCTCTATATTTTCTAGTTTGTAAACATAGAGGTGTTTTTTAGAAGTCTTTTCTTTTTTTTTTTTTATTAAGTCATTTGTACATAGATCATGAATACATTTATGCCATTACAGGATTCAGAGTTTTGATTATTTATACAAATTGGAATGCTTACATCCTACTAATTAACATAGCCTTCACCTCATTTACCCAATTATAATGGTAAGACATTTGTGTTCTACACCTGTTAGGTCCAACTTGTACTTGCAGTAGTACAATAGGTGTGGTCCCCTATTAACCCTCCATTGACTTATCCCCCTCCCTCACCTCCCTCTCCCCTTCCCTCCTTCATCCTGGGCTATAGTTGTGAGTCATCTTTCATATGAAAGTGTGAGTGATTATAAATTGGTTTCATAGTAGTACTGAGTACATTGGATATTTTTTTTCTATTCCTGAGATACTTTACTGTAGGAGATGCCAACATCCGAGCAAGATGATCTGCAGCTGAGGCGTGGACCTCGGGCCATTCCTCCACAGGAGTTCCTTGTGGGAGGAGCCCGTGCCCTCAGCAGGTAGTCATTGTTAATTACTCCCCTCACCTGTATCATTCCCTTTCAATAAAAGGCTGGTGCGGAGGTTGCTCGGGGCTACCCAGAAAGTAAGGGCTAGCCTGCCTTCCACAGGCTTGTACTTCTAATCTGCTTCTTGCCTGGTTCCGCTAACCGAGACCAGGGCCACAGGAGCCCGACAGGTCGTGACACTTTACTAAGAAGAATATTTTCCAGCTCCTTCCATATAAACATAAAAGAGGTAAAGTCTCCATTTTTTAATGCTGCATAGTACTCCATAGTATACATATGCCACAATTTAATCCATTCATGGGTCAATGGGCACTTGGGCTTCTTCCATGACTTGGCAATTATGAATTGAGCTGCAGTGAATAATCTAGTACAAATATCTTTGGTGCCAAATGATTTTTGGTCTTTTGGATATACACCTAGAAGAGAAATTACAGGATCAAACAGCAGGTCTACATTTAGATCCCTGAGTGTTCTCCAAATTTCCTTCCAAAAGGAACATAATAGTTTGCATTCCCATCAGCAGTGCAGAAGTGGTCCCTTTTCTCCTTTTCTCTGTAGTTTTGGGATTTTGTGATATGATACTCTTACTGTTTTTTAGCAGTCTTAAATGATCTTTTGCATTTCCATGATAATAGTTCTAATGTCTCATTTTTCATTTCTGATTTAGCTTGTTTGAATCCTTTCTGTTCTTTTCTTTTTGAGTTGAACCAATGGATCGTCAATTTTGTTTATCTTTTCAAAGAACAAACATTTGTTTCATTGATCCTTTGTAAATTTTTTGCCTCAATTTCGTTTAATTATGCTTCAATTTTTGCTACTTCTTACCTTCTGCTACCTTTCATTTTGGTTTGTTCTTGTTTTCGTAGTTCTCTGAGATGTGAAATCAGGTCGTTAATTTGTGATCTTTGTTTCTTTGATGTAGATATTTAGTGTTATGAATTTCCCTCTGAGCAGTGGTTTGTTGCATCCTAGAGATTTTGGTAGCTTCTGTTGTAACTGTCATTCAATTCAAATTTTTTTTAATATTTATCTTTTTTCTTTTTTTTTCATTGACCCAAAGATCATTCAGCAGCAGCTTGTTTAATTTCTACATATTTGTATATTTTGAGAGTTTCTCTTGGAATTGATTTCTGGTTTTATTCCCACTGCAGTCTGAGAAGATATATGATATGGTCTTGATTTTTCTGCATTTGCTGAGACTTATTTTAGCCTAACGTATGATCTATCTTGGAAAATATTCCATGTAATGATGACAGGAATGTATATTCTGCAGTTTTTAGGTAGAATGTTCTGTAAATGTCTTTGAGGTCCATTTGTTCTCAAGTCCCTCTGAAGGCCAGTTTTTCTTTGTTGATTTTCTGCCTTTATTAGCTGTCTAGTCTGACACTGGCATGTTGAAGTCCCCTGCTAATATTAAGTTGCTGTTTATTTCATTTTTTTAGGTCTGGTAATATTTCTTTTATAAACCATGGTGCTCCAGTGTCAGCTACACATATATTGAGAGTTGTTATATCTTCTTGTTGAATCATAACCCCTTTAATCATTACGTGATGACCATTTTTGTCTTTTTTTCTGTTGTTAAAGTCTGTTTTATCTGACATAAGAATAACCACTCTTGCTCACTTTTGATTTCCATTCCAGAAGTGGAATATTTTTTCCACTTCTTTACTGTAAGTCTATGAGAATCTTTATGAGTTAAAGGGGTTTCTTGGAGACAACAGATAATTGAGTAGCATTTTTAAATCAGTTCCATCCATTTGTGTCTTTTATGTGGGGCATTTAGATGATTTCCATTCAATATTAACATTGATAAGTGAGATGCTATACCAGTCATCATGTCAATTGTTACCTAATTGACTTGTAGTCTTCCTTGTGCTATTGTTTTATAAGAGCTATGAGTTTTTACTTTCAAGTGTTTTTACAGTAGTGAGTACTGTTCCTTTTTGGTGTTTAGAGAACTTTTGAGCCTTCTTTGGGGCATTTCTAATGGTGACAAATTTCTTTAGTGTTTGTTTGTCAGGGAAAGATTTTAACAGTTATTCTATTTAAGACAACTAAAGATGAGACCCCTCTACCTTATAAGATTTCTGCTGAGAAATCTGCTGTTAGTCTGCTGGGCCTTCCTTAGTAAATTACTTGATACTTTCAATTCATAGCTTGTAAGATTTTCTCCTTCACCTTGACTTTGCCAAACTGATAACTATGAGCTGGTGATATCCTGTTTGCAAAGGATCTTCTAAAAATGTATTGACCTTCTTGTGTCTGAATGTCTAAATTTCTAGCAAGAGCAGGGAAGTTTCTCTCCATTATTCCTTCAAATAGGTCTCTTTATTGTTTTTTCTTCTTGTTTCTTAGGGATACCTATGATTTTATGTGGGGGCATTTTACATAACCCCATATTTCTCAGAGACATTTTTCACTTCTCTTTATCCTCTTCTGTTTATTTTTGACTGACTGGGTTAACTAGAAAACCTTGTCTTCAAGTTCTGAAATTCTTTCTTCTGCTTGGTTTAGCCTATTGTTAAGAATTACCACTACATTTTGGAATTCCCTGAATGACTCTTTTATTTACCAAAGTTCTATCTTTTTAAAATATCTATCTCTTTAGCAAATTTTTCATTTATGTCTTTTTTTTTTTCTGGTTTCACTGTTTTGGTTTCCAACTTTCTCATCAATTCCATTGAGCTTGCTTATGATGTATATTTTGAATTCCATATCTGACATTTCAAAAATTTCCTTCTGGTTGGTGTCCATTGGTGAAGAACTAATGCATCCTTTGGGGATTTTGAAAGAGCCTATTTTTTCATATTGCCAGAGTTTTTACACTGGTTCCTTCTCATCTGCAACCTATTCCCTCAGGGGTTTACTTGTTCTCCTTTGCCAGGAGCTCTGCTACTCGGTGGAGAGGAATACACTGCCTTTCAGCTCATGCAGGTCAGTACTCATAGAGGTGTTGCTGGCTGTTTGGGTCAATTGGACCTCAGATCACTGGGAGAGTGTTCAGGTGCCAGTGGTAGTGGACTATGTTAGGCAGTTCCAAGTTTCCGGGCCCTTGCATCATTTCCTTGAGTCTCTGAGGTTTAGACCATAACTAGCCTGGAAAACCTGCCCTCAAGCCTCCCTGAGTTCAGGTGCTGGCTATGATAGTAAGGGGTGGGGTGGTCTCATGCTCTGGATGAATTCTCATGCAGAAGGTCATATGCACGATGTGCCTAGGAAAGAAAGGCTAGCCCCTCTTAATGAGTTTAGTAGCAGCAAACACCTAGGGGACCCATAAACTCTTACACCTTCCTCTCTCAGCAGGGGCAGCAGTCTCTGTCCTCCAGGGTTACAAAGATCCCAGAATTCCAGTTTTCATCTTCACCTAGCTAAAGCAAAGGTGGTAGAGAAGCTCAACCCACTGTGTGCAGGGCTACCAAACTGGCTGTGGGTCCCAGTTAAAACACTTCTGTGGGGGAGGTGTGATTTTGCCAGGGACTTGCCTCCAGGTGAGGTAAGTTTCTCCTAGAAAAGACAGAAAGCTCACTCAGGGAGAGGACAGCTAGCCTCACAGTTCCTCAGGAGACATATAGATTTTGTCCTTGGGGCCCACAAAACTATTTGCTATGGCTTTTTGGAAGGAAAGATGTGAGCCCCAGCTTTCTAGCATCCTGGGTGTGACAAGCACTCTATCAGAGGTGGGCCAACTGCTTGCTAGCACCCTGGTTTAATCATCCCCTGTGGAACCCTCAACCCTCCCGAGTAGAAACAGCACCACTGTCTCAGCAGCAGTGGGAGGGAAAGGGAAGGAGGAGAAGGCCCCAAGTGGTGAGGAACTGGTCCCCTGGATACTTTGTCTTAAGAGCCACTGGCACACTGTACTCTCCTCTCAGTTGTAAATGGCCTGCTTTGAATGCCCAGGCTCTGGGACAGAGTTCCCCTGAGGCTGCTGTTGTCCAGATGGGACCTAGGGAGCATTGGCTGTGGAACCAGTGTGTAAAGCCCCAGGGGCTGATATTCCCAGGCCAACACAGCTGCAAAAACACTGCCTATCCATGAACGGAGGGAAGTGAGCGTCCCCTCCAGGCAGAACCCAGGTGCAGTATGCAGAGTATTACTGGGGATGTTCCTCCCACAAGGCTGCCCCACAGCTCACTCACACCAGAAGCTAATGTTGGGAGTAGAGGTGGCTATGTCTGCAGCAGCGTTGAGTGGTTTGAGGACAGGAGGTCTCCATCTCCACATTCCTTTCCTTGGCTGCCCAGCTTTAAACTCCCATTATGGTGCCTTGGGCCTGTGACCCAAGAGAGTGAGGCCTTTTCCAGGCAAAAAGCACAGGCAACATGCCAGGTGGAGTGCCACCTGCTCCATCTCAGTCTCACTGCAGCTCGTAGCAGGTAGTGAGAATTATCCTAGGAGAAGGTAGGAGAGCCTGGACTTCCTTGTCCTGCCTCAGCTGGGTAGGGCTGCAGCTCAGTCAAGGGCCAGGCACTGACCAGCTTTAGATTCCACAGATAACATCTTAGGCCTATGACCAGAGAGGGAGAGGCCCCTTCCAGGCAAACAGTATGAGCCAGAGCACCATCTGCCCCAAACTTGGTTCCATAGCATCCTATAACAGAGTGCTGGGGATTGTCCTAGGTATGTGTAGAAGAGCTTGGGCTACCCTGTTGTTCCTCAACTGAGCAGGGCTGCATAAGCCCACATTCAGCCCAAGTCCAGGGCACTGGCCAGCTTCCAACCCCCACAATGGAACCCTGGGCCTGTGACTACAGAGGATGGGCCCTCTCAGGCAAGCTGCACTGGCAGGAGGCTGTGGGGAGTGAGTTTGCTCAAGATGTAGTCTTACCCAGCTGACTACAGGGTAGTGGCACTATTCCAGATGTATGCTCGAAGGACTTGTGTCTCTGTCCTTCCTCAGCCAGGCAATGGCTACAGCTGTGTCAAGCCCAAACTCACTCCAAGGGCAGAGCACAGGCCACTGTCAAACTCTCATAATGGTGCCCTGGACCTGAGACCAGAAAGGCTTAGGCCCCACCCATTCAATCAGCCTGGGGGAGAAACTGTGGAAAATGAAATTTTCCCAGATCTCAGACTCACGGATAGCCCACAGCAGGGCAGCAGGGTGTGGGGGAGCCTATGCTGTAAGCATACCCATGGCTCCCAGTGTCAAGGCCCTCACAGTAGCACCTGGCTCACAGTGCTCTAGGTTTGGATGCCTATGGGGTTCTGTGTGAGTTCCCTTTCTAGAACAGTGTCTCTGCACAATCACTTATCTCCCTATGGTAGGCCTGGGTGGTTTGGGAGTCTCTCTTGTAGCCAAGATTATAGAAGCTTATCTTAGAGAGTGGAGCCCTGGGGGCATCTCTATGTGCAAAAGTATTATTTTGTTTCCATTTCCACTTCATTTCACTCTGATAGAAACCAACATCACATTTCACTGACATAATACCTTCTTGCCTGTCCTGCTTATGCATTGATTCTCTGCCCCCCATTCACTATAAGTAGTCAGACTTTTAAAAATATAAATCAAACACAACATTTGTTTTATTAATTATGTGCTAGAGGAAGTTAACACTCTCACCACCTTGCTCATGGAAATTCTGTCACCAGAGGTAATTATTTTTACTACATACTCTATGCCTGGACGTGGTGGCTCACCCCTGTAATCCTTGCACTCTTGGAGCCTGAGGTGGGAGGATTGCTTGAGCTCAGGAATTCAAGACCACCCTGAGCAAGAGCGAGACCCTGTTTCTACTAAAAATAGAAAAGTAGCCAGGTGTGGCGGCATACACCTGTAGTCCCAGCTACTTGGGAGACTGAGACACGAGGATTGCTTGAGTCCAGGAGTTTGAGGTTGCTGTGAGCTATGACATCAAAGAACTCTAGTCTGGGCAACAGAGTGAGAAAAAAATGGATTATAAACCTAAATCTAAGAACCGAAATTATAGAATCTCTAGAAGTAATCATAGGAGAAAATCTTCAATATCTTGGAATGAACAAAGAGTTCTTAGAAAACCAACACATGATGCACAAAAAAAATTCCTGACCAGATGCATTGGCTTACAGACTGCTTGAGGCCACGAGTTTGAGACCTGCCTGGGCAACATAGTGAGACTCTGTCTTTTTAAAAAATTTTGAAAATTATCCAGGTGTGGTGGCATATGCCTGTGGTCCCAGCTACTTGGGAGGCTGAGGCAGACGGATTGCTTGAGCCCAGGAGTTCGAGGCTGCAGTAAGCTATGATCACTTGTACTCCAGCCTAAATAGCAGAATGACATCTTATCTCTAAAAGAAAAGGGAAAAAGGAAAGAGAAAAAACTGATAAACTGAACTGTATTAAAAATTAAAATATTTTTGTGCTTCAGTGGATAGAAAAGACAAGTCAAGTGATAGATTAGGAGACAATATTTTCAAATCGTACATATTCCAAATTACTCCAGAATACATAGGAAAACCCTTACAACTCAATAAGAAGACAAAAAAAAAATCAATAAAAATAAGAAGGACTATTTTGGTAGATATTCTACTCAGAAGCTGTGGAAATGGCTCATAAGCACATTAAAAGGATGCCCCAAGTCATCAGGGAAACAAATATTAAAATCACAATGGGACAGTAAAATGACTACAAACAAAAAGATAAACAATACCAAATGTCAGTGACGATATGGAGAAAATGGAAGCCTCAAATCTTTCTGGTCATAATGTTAAAAGATATTATCACTTAGGAAAACAGTTCATCAGTTTCTTAAAAAGTGAAACATAACTTACCATACAATTTTACTACTAGTAACCTATCTAAAAGAAATTAAACCATACCACTTGCACCCAGAGACACATACAAGAATATTCATAGTAGCATTATCCATAATTTGGAAATAAGCCAAATGCCCATCAATTGATGAGGACATAAGCAAAATGTGATCTCTATACAATGGAATGCTATTAAGCAATGAAAAAGAATAAACATGCTACAACATAAGTAAGTCTCAAACACATTGCTTAAGTAAATGAAGCCACATGTAAAGGGCTTCTTGTATCTGATTCCATGTATATGAAATGGTCCCAAACGGCAAATTTACAGAGAAAGTACATTAGTGAGCTCTCAATCTGGAAATGGAGGCAGCTACTGATGCAAGAAGGCGTGAAGGATTTTAAAGGTAATGGAAATGGTCTAAAATGGGATGGTAATGATGGCTGTGCAACTATAAATTCACTGAACATTATAAACTTGTATGACTACAGTGGAAAAATTTTGTAGCATGCAAATTATACCTTAATAGAGGTGTTTGAAGCAATATTAAGGCTGAAGATTGCTATGAGAAAGTATAAGATGACCAAATTAGACTAAGAGGGTCAGGAAATTTTTTTTTAGGAAAAGACATTTAATTTTTGATCTGAAAGAAGACAAAAATTTTGCTTAGTAACATTAACAGTAAGATGAAGGGATGATGATAGCAAGGGAAGAAAGAACAGCATTCCAGCCAGAAAGAGTCCCATGCACAAAGATCCTGGATGTGAAAGAGAAACCAACAAACGGTGAGAAGAATGAAGGATATCAGAGCAGATGAAGCCTCTGAAGGGGCTGTGGAGAGCCTGAGATCAGCATGGACCCATGGTTTGGGTTTCATTATAGGAAACTTGTTAGAATTTATTTAACAGCAAAGAGTAATCACTAAAAAATTATAATGTGGTCATTTCTGGATTTTAGGAAAATCGCTCTTGTTACTATGTTGAGGGTCAGTGAACTGTTCTATAAAGAGCTGGGTAGCATTTGGGGTACTTTAGGCTGCATCATTTTTGTTGCAAGCTGCCAGAGACAGTGTGTAAACAAATGAGTATGGCTGTGCTCCAGTCAACTTTAGTGACAAAACAAATAGTGGGCAAGATGTGGCCTTCAGGCTATAACATGCCAACCCATGCTATGGACAGATAATGGGTTGGAGAAAATGTACATCTAGAGTTAAGGAAACCAGATTAGAAGGCCAGTGAACAATGATGCATTTTCATTAGGCTTGTTGGTAGAGCTGTGACACGTTGGATGAATCCCAGACAGGAATTGTGTTGCGTATAAGGAGGTGAGGTAGGGGTTAGGAAAAACTGCCACGTGTCTAGAAGGAGCAACTAGGAGGAGGGTGGTATTCTTGTTACTGTGGTGGAGAAGTGCATGTAGGACTGGGATGTGGAAGGATAGCATTTGAAGGAAAAGAGAAGAGAATCACCCAATCATCCAATCATCCAGTCTATGAAATAGGCATACCACTTGCACAAAGCTTCAAAACAACCCATAGAATGAATAAAGGAATGTGCACATTATTCTCCCCAGGCCACCTGAGATTTCCTCCACTCTCTTGAACTCTTTTAGGTGCTAATAAATTTGAACAGGTGGGTAAGGTCAGACCATGGGATTGGGGCTCTATTCCTTTGGCAAGTTAAGCTTTGTGTCAAGAAGAATAAGCAGATGAAAGTCACATTAGGAGGCTGTAGCAATGGTCTAAGCATAAAGTTATGGCTTTAGGCTTAGGTAGACTGTCAATCAGTCCATTGATAACTGAGAGCTATGCTAGACCCAGCTTTGCAGCAGGTGATGGAGTGCTAAGGAAGAACAGATAGATTTAAGAGGCACTTAGTAGGAAAAGACTAAAGCAGCTTGCTGGTTACTTACATAAAAGGAATTTTACAAAAGGGAAATAATTTTTTATTTTTTTTGAGACAGAGTCTCACTCTGTTGCCCTCAGTAGAGTGCAGTTGTGTCACAGCTCACAGCAACCTCAAACTCTTAGGCTCAAGCATTCTCTTGCCTCAGCCTCCTGAGTAGCTGGGAATACAGAAGCCTACCACACACCTAGCTATTTTTACAGACAGGGTCTCGCTCTAGCTAGGCTGCTCTTGAACTCTTGAGTTTAGGTGATCCTCCTGCCTTGGCCTCCCAGAGTGTGAGTCACCATGCCCATCTCAAAGAGGAAATAATTTAAATTAATTAGAACTTATGAATTTGAGCCACGGGGAGAATTAGTTCCCTGTGAAGGAAATAGGAAAACATAGAAAATAGGCTAATATAAAGGCCAAGGGGAAAAGACATTACATTTTCATTGGCTCATGTCGACTTTGGGCTCCAGGAGCCATCAGCCCCAAGATATAGTAAGGTGATGCCAGAGGGGCTGATGAATTTTTAAAGGGACTGAGAAGAGAGAAAAGAAAGGACCCAAGCTGAATTTCTCTCTGTAGCTAACTAGTCGTGCTATTAACTAGGGGACAAAAGAAAGAATTTCATGAAGAAACTGAAAAAGGAACAATCAGAGAGAACTGCTTTACCAGGCACAGCAGATAATGTGGTCACTTGCAACCCGTCCAGAATCTTCAGATACCAAACTTATTTCTCCTTAGAATGTGTTTTATTCTTTCCCACTGTCAATTCCTAGTTTCCAGCAACATCTCCCACTTAGAACCACAAGTAGGACACTACAGGTCCTTATCCCCACCTGAGTACTTTTCTTGCCTTGCTCAGCTGGACTCTAAAAGTCCTCCTTTTTCTGGCTGCCCTTCCTCTCTCTTAGATAAACTGCAACTCCTTAGCATGAAAGATACTTCATAAATGGATTTATTGTCTCTCTCTTGCATTAACTTCCACATCACCTTTTCCTTCCCTCAGCGCCCAACCACCAACGTCTGTATCCCAGAGGTTCTCAACTACAATCCAACTCATCTTCATCCATCAGGCTTCTGGTGAAGCACAACGAAGTTTTACTAATAACAATGTTCTCAAATTTGTAAATATTTTCCTTTTTACTAAATGAGAATAGATTCAAAAGTGTCTCTATAAATGGCAGTCTCCCTTGTTGGTATTCCAATATGCTATGCTTTCATTCTCTTTTTTGAGACAGAGTCTCACCATGTTGCCCTCAGTAGAGTGTGATGTCACAGCTCACAGCAACATTTGACTCTTAGGCTTAAGTGATCCTCTTGATTAGCCTCCCAAGTAGCTGGGACTACAGGTGCCCACTACAACCCCCAGCTATTTTTTGTTGTTGTTGTCATTGTTGTTTAGCTGGCCCTGGCTGGGTTTGAACCTGGTTAGTGGCTGGCGCCCTAACCACTGAGATATAGGCACTAAGCCTGCTATGCTTTCTTGAATGTCAGGAAAAGAGTGGAATATGTTCATAAAACTTGCCACGCATGTGAAAGTCATCTGTCATGGGATTGAGGTAGGAAAAAATGTAGAAACCCAGTGTTGTGGACTATGTAATGAAATACCCAGGGTTCCACCTATAACAGTTGTCAAACTTAATTATAATTTTTTATCCATCACTTTCACTGTGAACTCCACAGGGGTATAAGCTTAGGACTTTTATCTCTGCACCTGGTACTTGAAAATGCCTGATAAAAACAGAAGGATTTTTCTCTTTCAAGCATCAGATGAAGTCTGAGATTGTGGGGTTCCTCATGAAGATTACCCAGGCTGTGTCTGACCCATATTTCATGGGCCTTGGACGGAGGAAATGGGTGGTGGGGAAATGGAGACAGCAGAGGTAGGCTACAGTTTCAATGACTTTTGTCAATAAAAATTAATAGGAATATGTAGGGCATTGCATAAAAAAGAAAATATGTTGAAATAAACACTTCTGTTTTTTTCATTTCCCTTTCTCCCAGTCTGGGTCTTCTCTAACCATTACATAGAAACTATTCTGACTGAAGTCAATAGTTGTTTTGTTCTGTTTTGTTTTTAATTGAGACAGAGTCTTGTTCTGTCTCCCTGGGTAGAATATTATGGCCTCATACCTCACAGCAACCTCAAATTCTTGGGCTCAAGAGATCTTCTTGCATTAGTTTTTCTTTTTTTAGTAGAGACAGGGTCTTTTTCTTGCTCAGGCTGGTCTTCAGACTCCGGAGCTCTAGCAAGTCAACTAGCTCAGCCTCCCAGAGCACCAGGTGTGAGCCACCACACCCACCTAAAGTCACTAATAACTTCTATTGCCAAGTCCATGGCACATTCCAATGCTCATTTCCTGTCTCTCAGCAGAATTCCATCCAGTAGGCCAGTCCATCCTTTACAAACTCTCTTTTCCTCACTCCTGCGTCATCCGTGTCATCACATTGGCTGGCCTATAAAGATAGGGTTTTCTTCTGTCTTTTTGCACACCCCTTTTCTGGTATCTCCTTCCCCTGCATTCAGCCTACTGGCTGGAGTTCAATTTCAGGCTATGAACTAGGCCATCTTGACTTTCACCTACATTCATGTCCAGGTGGCGTGTTTGCTAAATGAATGGATACATAAATGATTGTTATTAAGTGATTATTTGAGAACAAAAGAGAACAAGCCTTGGAATATAAGGTTTCAATAATCAAACCCATATTTAACTTGAGTAACTAAGTGATGGTCAACTCAAGGATCTGAGATCAGTAATCACAGCTAACATTTATCGAGTACTGAGGACAGGCTTAAAGCACTTCATACGTAAAGTCACTTAACACACATAAAAGCCTGTGAGCATAGAGATGAGAAAACTGGGAAACAGAAATTTTATTTAACTTACCCAGAAGACACAGAGCTGGGAAGAGTTGAAAGTAGAATTCCAACCTAGGCGGTCTATTAGCACTCTTTAATTCAGAAGCTTCCCAGCCGGTAAGCCATAAGTGAATTACAGACATGCCACCTGAAATTAATTCATTTAGCTCTGGGACATCCAGCCCGGTGGCCTCAGGCTGTGAGCAGCCTTGCTCAGGCTTCTCAGAGGATGGCAGAACAGATCTAACACCTGTTCCCTGGTCCCACAAGCAGGACTGGGAGCCCTGGCTGAAGCCTGCTGCTGGGCTGGGGCTGTGCTAAGAACCCTTAATTTGGGTGTCTACCTCAGTGGTGGCTACAGGAGCAAGCAGCTAAGAATTGGGGAAACCGTGCTCCTGTAGCAGCTGGCGAGGTTCTCACGCCAGGTATACTGGGGTGCAGTGAGCCTCCAAGATGCTGGGGGTTGTGGGGCAGGGGAGTGGAGGTGGTCATGCTGGAAACTGTCTTCATACAACAGAGTACACTGACATCTGTCCACTGTGGCTGACACTGTGGCCCAGCCAGCTGCAAGCTGACTGCTGTATACTACTGCACACGGATTTTCCAGTGTGAGAGCCATCATTATCTCGAAATGCTTTGTTGAAAACTGTTTTATTGTTTTAGAAAACTCTAAAGAAAAAGAAGAGTGCTTCGACATTTTAATTTGTACAGTTTTGAATGGATGCAAAATAAAACTTTTTAAATGTTTTGTTGATTGCTTACGTGAACAAAGTTTCTTGTTGACGGTGACGACCAAGACTTTAAAGACAGGGGCATTAAAAACTCTTGTTGGAAGTTCCTCACAGCCATCTGAAGCATGAAACCTGTGGCACAAAAGTAATGCTCATGGAAGTAAGCTGAAGTTTTTCACCAAAAAATGTTGGAAAGATTATTTGGAGTTTTGACATACATTTTACATTATTATCTTCTTTCATTTATTTTCTTGTCATAATCACCTAATATAAAGAATATGTAACTTTCCACCAAGTATCAGCTAGGGGCCTCAAATTCTGTCCTGTTTATTCCAATTATCATTTTCTGTGTATAGTATAAGAGAAGGAGGTTGAGAAGTCCCTCTCTGCACTATACTACATGTGAAGCGTATTCATTTTCTCTCATTGAGAAAATGCATGAGAAAATGTGGCCCATTCAACCACACTAAGTAACCTGCAGTTAATTCTGAGTGCACTGTACTCCTCTTGCTGCTTTTCCTGTGTAGCGACTAAGAGCGGAGGATCTGGAGCCAGAATGCCTGATGCAAATTCCAGTGTTGCCACTTATTAGCTGTGTGACACTGAACAGGTAACCTAATCTCTCTGTTTTTCCATGTCAAAGAGTATCCCTTGGGTTGGCTTCCGTAGCACAGTGGTGACAGTACCAGCCACATACAACAAAGCTGGTGGGTTCAAACCCAGCCTGAGCCAGCTAAATGATGACAATTGCAACAGAAGAAAAATAGCTGGGTGTTGTGGTGGGTGCCTGTAGTCCCAGCTACTCAGGAGGCTGAGGCAAGAGAATCTCTTAAGTCCAAGAGTTATAGGTTGCTGTGAGCTATGATGCCACAGCACTCTACCAAGGGCAACATAGTGAGGCTCTGTCTCAAAAAAAACAAGAGGGCATCCCAATAGTCAGCACCTTGTACTTGAGGTGATACTATAAACATGTCAGAATGCCTGGCAAGTAGCAGGTGCCCCCCACGCGGGCTGTGTCTCTCTGCCCCTTGCTGCCCCTTCCTGCCCCTTCCTCGCTTCTTGCCTGGCTTAGGTGCCATTTCCTCTAACTGTTTCTTCTCTCTCTCTCCACTGCAGTTTAGACTAGTGACTCTCTCAGGAGCTCCTGGAGCCCAGTGGCAACCCCTTTACACTACTTACCATCAGGCCTGGCCACTGTTTTCCCTTTCTTGTCTGCTGTCACCCATCCCCCATTAGGGCAAGCTCCTTGAATACAGGAGCTGTGCTGTGAGCTCATGAATGCCCAGCTTCCATGGTGTCTGGTACTTCCTAACCAGTCCATGGATGAATGCCTGGATAGAGGAGCCCCTTTCTGTCCCTCATTTCTGTAGCAGTGACTTAGGATGACGAGAAGAAGTAGACAACTTTCCTAACAGGTGTTTAGAAGTCCAATTATAAAGGTAAGTTCCCATGATATTCCCTTCCTCACTCCCCTGTCCCAACTCCCCACTGGCCTTTATGTCAAAGCAAATGACAACCCTTTTTCATAAAAATCCATCCAGCTTCCCTTCTGTCACTTCATGTCCCCTTCAGAGTTGTTGGTGTGTCAGAGGAAGGCCTGAGAAACTTTGGTGTTAACCACACACTAGGCTGTGCTTGGCAGGAGTTTCTTGTCTTGTCTTTTTTTTTTTTTTATTAAATCATAGCTGTGTACATTAATACTATCATGGAGTACAGTGTGATATTTCTATATACAATTTGGAATACTTTCATCCAACTGGTTAACATAGCCTTCATGTCATTTTCTTAGTTGTTGTGTTAAGAAATTTATATTCTACATTTAGAAAGATTCACATGTACCCTTATAGGATGAACTATAGGCATGATTCCACCAATCACCCTCCCTCCACCCATCCTCCCCCTTCCCCTCCCCTCCCTCTCCCCTTTCCCCATATTCTTGGGCTAAAATTGGGTTATAGCTTTCCTATGAAAGCTATAAATTAGTTTCATAGTAGGGCTGAGTACCTTGGATACTTTTTCTTCCATTCTTGAGATACTTTGCTAAGAAGAATATTTTCCAGCTCCATCCATGTAAACATGAAGGACGTAAAGTCTCCATCTTTCTTTATGGCTGCATAGTATTCCATAGTGTACATATACCATAGTTTAGGAGTTTCTTGATGCCTAGAAAGCATCAAGACATGGAAGCATTTGTCCTGCAAGGTGGCTTTGGCTGCTTGGCAGTCAGGTGGAGGTCATTTGGGCTGAGCCCCGAGTCACAGCCTGAGGAAGGCAGTGAGTTCTGGGCTGCACATCTCAGCACAGTGACAGTCCCACCACAGCTGCAGGAGGCTCTGGGTTGTGACTCACTCAGTATGAGGGATCTGTCTACCTGGAAGCAATGTTGATACAAAGTTCCCTCATTCAAAGCCTGACAGGAACCCCAATTTTCCTAGGCGTGGGCAAGTTCATGAAAGGAACTCGCTGACCTTTTGCCTTGAGCTGGATGGACTCCATTCATTCATTTGTCTATAACACTCATTAATGTTGAAAGCATGTTTCCATCTGCAAGTCCTGGCCAAGTGTAACTCCCAAGACTAATACCCCTAGATAAGGAGCCCACGTAGAGACTCCTCACTTGGTCTTTCCCCTGTCAGAAGCTCTGGTGCTTTTTACTTCTGTATTTCTTTCTAATAAAATCCTATCTTACCACTGATCTGTGGGCCATGGGTTCATTCCTCAAATCTCCAAGACGAAGGACCTACTGAGGAGAGAAATTCCAGTGACAATACGACTTCATCAAAGCTTTCTTATCCTTGCCTTAATTAACTACCACTTATCTGCTGCTTCCTGCATTTCCCACTCCTAAAGATACTGAGCTTTCTTGGTTGTGGTTTGTTATTATTTCTGTTTTTTCTTTTAGGGAGTGAAAACAGCAAAGAGAAAACAAATAGTCTGTATTATAGTTAGAAAATCAGTATTCTCTATAATATATTTCATCTATTAATATATAATATAAATATATTATATGTGTATTATAGATATATGTAGTATATATGTATACATTATTGTAATATGTATACATGTATACAATATATACATATAGTGTATATATGTTATTGTATATACAATATACATTAATAATTAATGTATTATTGTATAATAATGTATTAATGTATATTGTATATATGTAAATATGTATACAATATATTGTATATATGACATAAATTATATTAATATTTATATGTTATATAAACATATACTTTATATTATATAAACCCAATATGATAAAATTTATTTTATGATTATAATTATAATATATTAATATACAAATAATATGATGTTTTATAATATATATTTTATGTCTATAATATCATATGTGTATATATGTATAATATACATATAATACATAATATATAATATACCTATATACTATATATGAATTGATGTAATATATATTATAGAGAATACTGATTTTCTGACCATAACAACTCACATCTTTTGTAAGGCCCCATATACTTCAAAACCACAGGTGGACTTAGAAAAGGAAGAAGGAAGGAAATAGAAATGAAAGAAAGAAACTTTTCATAAAAGTAAAAAGTCTGGGGGGAGGGAGAAGGGAGGGGGCAATGGGTGGAGGGAGGGGGATTGGAGGGACCACTTCCGAGGTTTATCTTACAAGGGTACAAGTGAATCTTTCTAAGAGTAGAATGTGAACGTTTTAAAACAGTAACTGAGAAAATGACATGAAGGCTGTGTTGACCAGTTTGATGGAAGTATTTCAGATTGCATGTGAAAACCCCACACTGTACCCCAGAAGTGCATTAATGTACATAGTTACCATTTAATAAAAAAAAAAAAAAAGTAAAAAGTCTGTGTAGATCACTTGCCGGGGCAGAGTGGAAAGAGGAAAAGGCAGGGAAGGAAACGAACATTTATTAACCATCTATACTGGGCCCTCAGTGCACGTGAACTCACCTGTCCTCACAGGCAGCCCAGGAAATAGACGGTATCACCTGCCCTTACAGATAGACAATCTAAGACACAGAAAAGTTAAGTAACGACCTCAAGGCGTGAACAAATTTTAAGATTAAATGTTTCTAACTTGGACCTCTCCCACTTTTCCTCCCCACTAATTGAGATTAACAACCCACAGGCCAAATTTGGTCTTCGATCTGTTTTTCTATGACTGTAAGCTAAGAATGGTTTTTGTATTTTTAAATGGTTAGAAAAAAAGTCAGATGAGGACTAACCTTGGTAAAGGACTAACATCCATGCTGGCATGGGGTTTAAGTAGACACTTGCTTGTTATATAATGCACTTCTGGTAGTTGACAATAAAAATATTGTCACATGAAAATTATGAAACATACATGAAATGTGAATGCAGTGTCCATAAATAGAGATTATTGGGACACAACCCAGTCCATTCTTTTGTGTATTGTCCCCATCAGCTTTGAGGCTATGGTAGCAGAGTTATTGTGCAGACACTGCATGGCCTGAAAACTCTAAAATGTTCACTATATAGTCTTTTACAAAAAAAAAAAGTTTGCCAACTTCAAAATGCTTTTATAAGGCTATGGTTGCTTAAGGAAATTTATTAAAGAGGAAAAAAAGGAATGATTTTTGTCCCTTAAAATACTTTCCCAGCTGTGAGCTATGGCTCACTCACACCTATAATCCCAGCAGTTTGGGAGACAGAAACTGGAGGATTGCTTGAGACCCGCAATTTGAGGCCAGCCTGAGCAGCACAGCAAGACCCTCACCCCTACAAAAATGACCTGGATGTAATGATATGAGCCTGTAATAACAGTTGCCTTAGAGGCTATGGTGGGCAGATCACCTGAACCCAAGAGTTAGAGGCTGCAGTGAGCTATGATTGTGCCACTGTACTCTAACTTGGGTGACACAGCTGTCTCTTAAAAAAAAGAAAGAAAGAAAGAAAAGAAACAGGCTCAGTGCCTGTAGCTCAAATGGCTAAGGTGCCAGCCACATACACTGGAGCTGGTGGGTTTAAATCCAGCCCTGGCCTGACAAATAACAATGACAACTACAACCAAAAAATAGCTGGGCGTTGTGATGGGCACCTGTAGTCCCAGCTACTTGGAAGGCTAAAGGAAAAGAATCACTTAAGCCCAAGAGTTAGAGGTTGCTGTGAGCTGTGATGCCAAGGCACTCTACCCAGGGCAACAGCTTGAGACTCTGTCTCAAAAAAAAAAAAAAAAAGAAAAGAAAAGAAAAAAGAAAAAAAGAAACAAACAAAAACAACTCTCCTGAATTCTAAGGAGAATAAGAGAATAATTAGGCCAGGTGTAATCCTTGCACTCCGAGAGACTGAGATGGGCAGAGCCTGTCAGCTCAGGAGTTCTAGACCAGCCTGAGCAAGGAGACCCAGTCTCTACAGAGAATACAAAAAATTGGCCAGGCATCATGACAGGTCCCTGTAGTCTCAGCTTCTCCAGAGACTGAGGCAGGAGGATCACCTGCACAGGAGTTTGAGGTTGCTGTGATCTATGCTGATGCCAGGGCACTCTAGCCTGGAGCAACAGAGTGAGACTCTATCTCAGTAAATAAACAAATATGCCTGTATCTCAGTGGTTAGGGTGCAAGCCACATGCACTGGGTCTCAGTGGATTCGAATCCTGCCCAGGCTTGCTAAACAACAACAACAAATAGCTGGGTATTGTGGCGATCGCCTGTAGTCCCAGCTACTAGGGAGGCTGAGGCAAGAGAATCACTGGAGCCCAAGAGTTTGAGGTTGCTGTGAGCTGTGACACCAGGGCACTCTACCCAGGGCAACATGAGACTCTGTCTCAAAATAAATAAATAAATAAACAAATGGTCTTAAATTAATATACTATAGTAAAACATAACAAATTGATACTTAGTCACATTGATTATGAAATAACTTTTCCGTCTTCTATGCATATTACGACCCTTTTCTTATCAGTATTTACCAGTTTAATTTATAGGGTATTACTGAGGAAAAACTTAGCAGAGGGAATAGATGGAGACAGTCATTTCCTGGCTCTGCTTCTAACTAAATTAAGCAAATCACTTAATCTTCTTTGATTTAAATTTCCTTATCTCCAAATTGTGAAATGGACAAGATAATCCCCGAGGTCCCCAATAGTAATAAAATTATAGGCCTCTGTGACTTAGAACATAATTTTGAAATGTTAAGTGATCACTGAGGTTTAAAGCAGTTATGGCTTTGCATTTATGGTAGATGGGTAGCCATATTTATGATTTATTTTAGCCCAAATTCTGAGTCAGTATCTCAACTCTCAATTATGGCACTGTCCCTATAGGAAAATATGAGCAAGTTTATGATGATTTGCTTCTCAAGAAGATTTCCTGGGATGCACTGAGGGAAAAACTGCATAAACTTTTATAGTTCTCTACTTTATTACAAATTTGAGATTTGGGAGACTTTAGGAAAGGACTAAAATGCACGCTGGTGTAGTTTTAAGTGGGTACTTATTTATTTTTTAGTTAAATAATGTACTTCTAGTAATTGACAATAAAAATATTGAATCCTTTTTCCAAAGCGTCCCATCCATTGGCACACAGACCCGCACCCTGAAACAAACATTCTTTGTGCTTCTCGGCAGTATCTGTTTCTATCAGACCTCTTGGTCTGCTCTGATTGGTCCACTCTGATTGGTCTGCTCTGATTGGTCCACTCTGATTGATGGGACAGATAGGAAGGCCCCAAAATGGCACTGTAATTCTACCTGGGACATATTCGTGTCATTCTGCATTACCTCTGTGATATTAGTGGCCTTCAGAGGAGGTTGGTGTGACTGCAGAGTGGTCTGCCAAGAGACGCTCCTCAGGCAAGGAGCCTCCTACGCTGAGGCTCCTGACCAGATGCTGCACCGCCTTCCCTGGGACAGAGCATTCTTAAGAATGGGGGGAAGTATAGTGTAACTCTTGCCCAAGACAGTGTCAGGGATCTCTAATTCCTTACCAATAGTTTGGGTTTCAAGTCAACCAGTTATAAGATTAAGTACTGCACCATGTAGCACAAACTTCTGTGGAAGCAGAATAAGAAGCAGAAACCTAGTATTGGGCCAGAAAAGAAAAAGAACATTTTTCATTCTTTTTTTCTATAACTTTTCTTTTTCCTCTGAGATCTCAGGACTTCTACAATGAGGTAAGACTTGCAGTCTCTCCATACTCTAGGTCAGCAGTTCTCAACCTGTGGGTTGCAACCCACAGGAACTATATTAAAGGACCACAGCATTAGGAAGGTTGAGAACCACTGCTCTAGGGGATGACTGTATAGTATCATGGTTAGAAGTTCTTAACCAACAGTAGCCTGGAAACCCACACAGATTCCTGTGTCAGTCCTGGGAAGCCCTGGGTGCCAGCTGAAGCAACTCTGGCCCCATGCAGCTGGACGCTGGAGGAAGGACATCAGAGATTACAGAAAGCAGTTTAAAATGTTTGTCCTCCAAAGAAACCACATCAATAAAATACTACAAGACTCATTTTTATATTTGTTTCATATGTTTTAAATAGTTGCAATGGCTCAAAAATGACTATTTGAAATATTGCTTGTAACACAGCTTTGCCTGCTAAATTCTCCACATTTTGTAACCTGTCTTGTTTTTTTCTGGGGTGTGAAGCATTTTTGCATAGTATCGTGATATTGTATGTGTTTTTGCCCTAGTTATATAGTGATGTTTCAGTCCGTCTTCCGGCTTCGGCTTCTGAAATCGCACATCTATGAGAAGACTTGCCTTTGTTTCTGTCAGCCTGCTTTTCAGTTCTGCTACTGAGTATCTTAAGTATGGTAGAAAGGTGTCACTTCTTCCTTTTGGGCTGTTTTGTAATAGATATAAGGATGAGAATTGTGTTTTTCAAAGAAAAGCATTCTAATATAACAATATACTATTTGTGTATTCACCAAAGTGCTATTACAGTATTGAAATTTAAACTATTAAAAGTCATTTAATAAAGTGACCAGAATGCATTGTGCTCTTTAAAATAAACAGCTTGTCCTCTTCCCTCTTCCTCTCACCTCTAAGGACCGTGCCAATAACCCCCTCAAAAAAAAAAAAAGCAAAGCCCTAATGTCTGAAAAGCCAGATATTAGGATCTTAATGGAATCAGTCACAATTCAGTTTTATTTGATTTTATTTGTGTTCATTTTGTCTTGAGTTTTGACATATATATATATAAATTCTTTTTAAACAAATAATTTTAGACTCATCAAAACATTAACATATAAGTCATCAGTCCAAGAAATCAACATTCCAAATTCCCAAATACATCTTTCTTGTTAACATTCCAAATCTGGCTTGGCGCCTGTGGCTCAAGTAGCTAAGGCACCAGCCACGTACACCCAAGGTGGCGGGTTCGAATCCAGACCAGGCCCGCCAAACAACAATGACGGCTGCAACCAAAAGAAAAAAATAGCCGGGCGCTGTGGCGGGCACCTGTGGTCCCAGCTACTTGGGAGGCAGAGGCAGAAGACTCGCTTGAGCCCAGGAGTTGGAGGCTGCTGTGAGCTGAGATGCCACGGCACTCTACCCAGGGGGACAGCTTGAGGTTCCTGTCTCAAAAAAAAAAAAAAAAAATTCCAAATCTAACCTTTTGCTTTTGTTTTTACAATTATATGCCTGTGATAGACTAATTCTAAGCAATATGCCTAATCAAAGTTAGAGGAGTCTCAAAAATGGCACATGCTGGCCAGGGACAGTGGCTCATGCCTGTAATCCTAGCACTTGGGGAGGCTGAGGCAGGAGGATCAGTTGAGCCCAGGAGTTTGAGATTCCTGTGAGCTATGATCATGCCATTGCACTCTAGCCTGGATGACAGAGCCAGGCCTTGTCTCAAAAAAAAAAAAAAAAAGAAAAAAGAAAAGAAAAAGAAAAAGAGAAAAAGCACAGGCTGTGTTTCAACAAAGAGGAGGGAGAAGGCATGATTGAGAGACCGAAGACATTACCTGGAAAATCTTGCTGCTGTTAGGGTTGGTTAACCAAGGGGGAACGCACACAACTCAAGGCCCCTGTTTCTGCTGTCCTGCTACCCACCCCAACTCTCTGAGCACACAGAAACACATGTCTACTCTGACCTCCCAAGTACCGGACCCCTAGTTTTCTTTTCTTTTTTTTAAATTTCAGATTGTTATAGGGATACATAAGATTTGGTTACATAGTTGGCTTTTGTGAAGATAAAGTCACACAAAAGCTGTGTCCTTGTTCCAGAAAATATATAGTATACCCAAGCAATATAAGTGGGCGGGTGGGAATTTACCTATCCCCTTCTCCTCCTCCCCCTACTTAAATTTCCTTGAGTTTGCTCAAGTGAGGGGTCCATATCTGTCCCTATTTCATAGGACTGCATTGGTTACTGGGGGTCTCCTCTGGTTCCACATGAAGCAAGTATTTTTTCAAACTCTGTAGACCCAAGTTTTCAATCAATCCCAGACTCCCATGAAACCATTTCAATACACCATTAAGTCCCAGTATTTCACTGAGAACAAAATCCCCTCCTCACGGTGATCTACAACATCATACTATGTAACTCCTAAATGTTCACACTGGGACCTGCAGGTAAGCAGCATCCTCATCTCCTGGGAGCTTGTCAGAAACGCAGGACCTCGGGCCACATCCTGTTGAAACAGACCGTGCAAGGTGCAAAGATGTTGGGGGTTGGATGCACATGGTAGTTGGAGACGCACAGGGTAAACCCTGCCTTCCTGCCCATCCTCCCCATCAACAACAGTGCCAGGAACACAGGAGATGATCAGCACGTGTTGACTCAGGAAGCCACATTGCCAAAGGATCAACACTTTTTAAATCCTCACCTCATGTAACCTCTCTCAGCCCTGGGACAGTGACCACTTTGCTCCTTAACAACCCTTCCTCTCTCAGTTTCCCTCCTACTGCTCTCACCTCCCCTTCTCAGTCTGATCTGGTGAGCATCTGAGTCCACCACTAAGGACTGACATCACCTGGGGTTGTGTTATGATGTCTTCTCCTTTGGGTCTAAACATTTTTCCTGGTGAATCCATTCTTTCTTTTACTTTGCACCAATATATTTTACATAGGATTCCCAAGTCTTTCTCTCCAACTCAAACCTCCCTCCAGCCCTGACACCAAATTTAGGTATCCAGTTTCTAACTCGTATTTCCTTGCAGGCTTCAAATTCAAAATACCAAACAGCACGTGTTCTGCCACACTCTCCCCACCTCTGCACATTCTTCAGTCCTGTATCATACACTGGACTTGTGGCATCATCACATCATCAATGTGAGGAAGTGTGGTTGCCTCTATTATCCCTCATCTCCTACAAGTCAAATCAACTAGCACATCTGGGCCTGTCAGGTTCATCCCAAGGGAGGGTGGAAATGAATCTGGGATGTCATTTTCTCCCGGGAGTCTGAAGCCTTAACTTTCTTGCTATGGGAGGTCAGAGTTTCTACCATATGCTCTCCAGCCAAGACTTAGATCAGTCAAGAGATAATAGATAAAGAGTGAGTCCCAGCAGAGCAGACCTAAAGGTCGTCTGCATTTCCCCTCTCTGAAGCGTGCTCTGACATTATCCTTCTAATGAATCACTCTTTTTGACTTAAGCCATTGGAGTTTTGTGACCTGAAAATAAAGTCCTACCAACTTCAGATATCTGAGAAGCCACTGAAAGGACAGTGATTACAGACTGCCATGCTTGGGATGCTGATGGTAAAGACTGGGGTGCATATAAATCCATTCTCAGAAGGTTTTAACAATCATAGGGCCTCCATAGTGATAAAATGTATTTGCATATTTATTTGTTTTTGAGACAGTCTCACTCTGTTGTTCATGTTAGAGTGCCGTGCTGTCATCACAGCTCACAGCAACCTTAACCTCCTGGGCTCAAGCAATCCTCCTGCCTCAGCTCCTCAAGTAGCTGAAACTACAGGCACCCACCACCACTCCTGGCTAGTTTTTCTATTTCTTTAGTAGAGACTATGTCTTGCTCTTGCTCAGTTTTGTCTCGAACTCCTGACCTCAAGCAATCCACCAGCCTCAGCCTCCCAGAGTGCTAGGATTATAGGCAAGAGCCACAGGGTATGGCTGTAAAGATAAAATTTAGACAAGGGAACATAACATTGGGGATTCACTTAGTTGCAAGAGGCCTAGATCCAATGGAGCTCTACTTTTTGCCATATGTGTACTTCTGCTTCTTGAAATCAATATGGCTTCGTGATATGCCCATTCTTCTCCTGCCCTCTGAGGAGATCATACGTAGTGCTTAGAGACAGCACCATACAGTAGAAAACATACAGTTGATAATAAACAAATAAATGAGAACAAAACTTTTGCATACAACACCATTCCTGCATATAGGGTAAGCTGGGAGAGGGTTAAAATTGGGGAGACTGGAAAGCAGGGTTTGGAAGCACAAAGTGGGTTTGGTTGAACCCCGCAAACATATCAGGGGTGGATGGATATCTGAGGCTGGCAGCATGACTGTCCATTCTCCTATAGAAAGGAAGGGGAGTGGTATAGCTCCTCTAACCCAGGCAACGGACCCTAGGGATCTAGATTTTATTAGATCAACAGCATGTGATTGGGTTTTTTGGTTTTTGGTGTTTTGGGGGGGGAGGCAGAGTCTCACTCTGTCACCCTGGAGAGAGTGCCATGACATCATCTTGGCTTACAGCAACCCTAAACTCTTGGGCTTGAGCAATCCTCTTGCTTTAGACTCAAAAGTAGCTGGGAGTAGGATTTTTTTTTTCTATTTTTAGTAGAGTTGGAGTCTCACTCTTGTTCAGGCTGGTCTTGAACTCCTGAGCTCAAGCAATCCACCTGCCTAAGCCTCCCAGAGTGCTGGGATTACAAGTGAGAGCGACTTTTCCCAGCCTAGCAGCATGTCCCTGGACAAGCAACTGTAAAGCCATCCTCGGTGCGAGCTGGTGAGGGACGAGCTGGGGTGAGAGGAGGAAGTGGTCTTTACGAGTTTCCTCCAAGGGCCTCTGTGAGAGCTAATTCAGCTCAAACTTGAAGCAGAATTTCCCACTCCAGATCTCTGGGGTGACCTTTTATGTCACACAAGCCCTCCATTTCCTGTTTGAGAAGAACAATACCCAGCTTCATTTCTCTATGATCTAGCCTCACAGCTCGCTTTCTTTCAACAAATGTTTGCTGAGATCCTACCCCTAAAGTACTCTAAGAATCTCTAAAATAAGGGGGAATGAAAGCAAGTTAGTCAGTGTCTGTGTAATTCTCTAAATTATCTTATAAAAATAAGGTAGTTCTTAGAATTCCATTTTAAGCTATGAGGAAACTGCTGCTCAGAATACAGTTAAGAAATGGCAGGATGGTAGCTCTCTAAACCATACGGCCAAGAAAGGGCAAAATTAAAATTTACTGAGGTTCTCTGGGCCCAGCTTTGTCGCCAATGCCGAGCTGAATGTTGAGGGTCGGGGAGCGGCCATGCTGACCTGACGGCAAACGGATGAACTAATCTTTGCCTTCCTTTACCTCCATTACTGGGAGGTAATTTCCCTCCATTATTTCCTTCTGGAAATAGGAAAAGAATGGGACAGCCCCCAGTCCAGCACAAAACAGGAGAGCCTCTGCTGAAGACTCCTAGAAAGTGAGCTGGAGCTAAGTTTATGCTTCTGGGACATGAGATGCATTTCTCTCAGAGTTTTATACATCTCTCAGCCCATTCCTGCTCCAGAGCATGGTATAACTGACAATACCAAAAAACGAAAAAAAAAGTTAGTCTCTCAAAACCCGAAAGCCTTGTCTGTAATAGAAGATCCATTGTAAAAGTTTCCTTGTCCAAGCTAAACACCTTCTCTTTTGGTCTGAGAAATACCCAGGAATTTAATTACTGCCCAGATCTCTCTTACTTGGGCAAGCTTGAATGAATTCTTCATGGCCGGCTCCTTCTTTGGGGGACTTTAACTTTGATAGCTATCTACTCAGCCCCTTACCAATCAACAGTGGGATTATTTAACATTAAAAAAAAAAGATGTTTTATTTGACTTTCTGATGCCACTTTCCGATAAGGCCAAAATCTGGGTAATCCGGGCTAACTAACTACTTTTTGCCTTAATTACCTGGCCCGTATAAAGATAATTTACTCAATTCTCCATTTCATTTTTCATGTGTAGATGAAGTCTGACTGTAGTTGCTCAGGCACTATTAATTCAAGTTAACAAGCAACTAAGGCAGCAATAAATTTGTATTTCAGGCTCCACTTTGATTTTCCTTACAGCCTTCATACCTAAGTGCTCGTTGGCAAGCCTGTCTTTGAAATGTGCTCTGCAGATAGATACCACATGTAACCTTGTATGTTTATGCTCTAAAACATATCTAATATTGGTAGAGCTTGAGAGGCTAGCAGAATGAACACTCTTTAGTATTTCAAAGGGTAAATAAATGAAGCATATGTTTCTGTAGATGATATCTACCAGAAATCAGTTGTCTCTTAGGGGGAGAAATTTGACTCCCAAGAACTCTTCATGAGTAATAGACTCCTGAAATAATTTGGGAACTTTATATATTTCAATGGAAAGAATTATTTAAAAATGAGTGAGGCTTTCACAGGAGAGGTAGAACGGAGGTATACATCCCCACATGTGCAGTGTCTTCCATACTGAGAAGGAAAAGCTGTGACTGGTAACATGGTTCCAAAAAAAGGAGAAAAAGAAATCTACTTTTCTTGGGATCTGCTAATCAAGATGGCAGGGCTCACGCCTCTATTCTCATTTCCTTCTCACAGGAACTCCGAGATGGGTATCATGATTTCCAATTTATAGATGGGCAAACTGAGTCATTGATTTGGACAAAGCTACAAAGCTAGCCATGATGGAGAAATGATTTAAATCCGGCTCTGTTCTGTCTTATATGCTTCCGATTAATATTGAAACCCCAGAGAAGTGAGACTATCAATCATTATCACAAAAAGTAGAATTATATGCTAAACATGGAGATGGGGAGAGAGAGAGAGAGATAGTGTCCTACCTACCACCCTCTGTATACAACTGTGCCTCCTTCCTCAGCCACTCAGCCATGCTGGACTGTGACAAGGGTGTTACAATAACAAAAATGTAAAAACAACCACTGCCTCTGAGCTCTAAGCTACTAGAATCCTGCACTGCAGAGATCTTATGTCCTTCCCTTCCCCTGCTAGGGTTCTTTGAGGTTCCCAATTCTCTTTGGTGTTCACTCCAGTTCTCTAGCGGCCACCATGAGCACACCTGTCTTTACCAGTTCTGCTGGGCCTGGCTGTCTTTGCTGCTATTTTGGTGGGGAAGGTTGACTTGTTTTTCCCATTATCATTCATATTAAGTCTTTACTCTAATTTCAAAGCTTGCCCTCTGAATCCTACAGCTTTGAAGTTGAAGGGGGGCAGGTGGCTCTTACCATGAGGACTATGTTCCCAAACCCATGACCATTCCTTCTTGTCTTTCCCTGAAATATCCCAACTCTTCATTATATTCCTAGGCTCAATGTTCTCTGTTTCTTATGTAACAGAGTAGAGGAACTTTTAAGTGGTATTCTCCAAAATTCCTCATAGAAATTCCTTCTATTTGTTTGGAAAAAATACATCTAGCTTCTAGGTGTGTGTGTGTGTGTGTGCTGAGGGGGAGGTGTGAGACTCAAAACATAAAATCAACTTATACAAGATACTCTAAACCACCACAGGAAAATGGGTCCTGCTAACGCAATGGTTCTCAACCTTCATGAGGAAGGAATGAAAATAATTTTACGGTTGAGGGTCACCACAGCATGAGGAACTGTATTAAAGGTTCTCAGCATGAGGAAGGTTGAGAACCACTGTGCTAACTGGAGGGCCCTTTGGTAGGACAGAAGTGAGTTTCTCTGCCTAAGAGAAGTAAGTGGGGCTGGGCACTGACAAGAGGGGCAGAATAAATAAAATATCCCAGAGGGGTCAGGGCTAACAAAGAACAAAGGACAGACATTCTAACAGGGAATGTTGGAGTTATTTGCCGTGATGTGTTTCATATCACATCCCCTCCTTTATAAGCTGTTTTTGAAAAGATTCAGTAAAACCTACAGTTGGTGTAAATGGATTATTTAGGGCAAAGGCAGCAAACTCAAATGTTTCCAGGCATGAGACAGGTTATCTGAATGAGTGAAGCTGCAGGTTTAAGGTAGCAGGGAGTGGTGGAGACTGTGGCCAAATGAAGAGTACAGGCTGCATCTGAAGGTGTGCATATTCACTCATGTACATCAAACACCACACATTGCAGACAACGTTGTCCCATAGGCCACCACTCATTACCCAAGCTTTAGAGAAACTCAAAGAAAGGCTGAGCATTGCTTCCTGGTGGGAGGAAGATGGATATGAAAATAGTGGAGCAGACACCAGACTAAGAGAGATGAAAAACCAAGTGAAAACAGAGGGTGACAAGAATAAGCTCCTAGGAAAGGAAAATGAGACCTCAAGAAACAAATGCTGGTCACTAAACTGCTTGGTTTGAGAGAGTTGAGAGAAGGTTCTTTAATTTTTGAAATGGAAGGATGAGAAAATCATCCCCAGTTGCTTAAATCATCGGTGAAATTGACTAAGCTCCTCCCATGCCCACTATGAGAGGGTTCCTGTGCAGAAAACAAGGGTCTGAGTTTGGGGTATAGCTCAGCATCTTGCAGTATGCACAGGGGCTCTGAAATTTGCAGAAATCCAAAGAGAGGGTTTTAGATCTTCCTCACTTGTGGGATTGGCTGAGGCCCAAGCCAATTATAGTTACATCTCCAAGGTGAACAGGGACACAGCAGACATCTGGGTTGCATTTATAATCCCAATGTTCCAGGAAGATGGAAGAACAAGTTACGCGGGCGCTGAGTGAGAGACCCTCAGAAGGGTTCTGCGTGCTGTGCACTTAAAAGCATTCTCCTGTCTGGCAGCCGGCCAGTCAGCGTGGGGAAGCTCAGGCCCATCCATCCTGTGCTACCTCAAGGAGTGTTTCCTTTTCTAGGGCACTTCTGAGAGATTCCTGTGGCCAGGGATCTATTTGTGTTCCCTAATACCTTCTGTACATGCATGCGGGCTGGTGTGGAGTGCACAGAACCATGATGACCCAGGAAATGAGAATGGGCAGCAGGAAACCTCAAGAGATGGTCTGGCCAAGAGGAATACTGGATTGTCTTAGAAAAGGTGATTCTTCTCTGGGAATGCAAATGCTAAGATTGATTATGAAAAATGCAGCTGCCTCTGATCAGCTTCCTTGTTTACCTAAAGAAAGTTTACAGGAAGAGTGAAAAAATGGAGTTGAAAGACAGAAACAGAACCTAGCAGCCACTGTTTGAGCCCCTAGATCTTGCCTTGCCTGAAGCCTACCTACATATTTCTGCACTCTTCAGTCAACTAAATACTCACCCTTGCCCTTTTAAAATTTAACTTAAGCCGGCTTGGCGCCTGTGGCTCAAGCGGCTAAAGCGCCAGCCACATACACCTAAGGTGGCGGGTTCGAATCCCCAGCCCGGGCCTGCCAAACAACAATGATGGCTGCAACCAAAAAATGGCCAGGCGTTGTGGCGGGCGCCTGTAGTCCCAGCTACTTGGGAGGCAGAGGCAGGAGACTCGCTTGAGCCCAGGAGTTGGAGGTTGCTCTGAGCTGTGAAGCCATGGCACTCTATCCAGGGGGACAGCTTGAGGCTGTGTCTCAAAAAAAAAAAAAAAAAATTTAACTTAAGCCTATTTGAGTTGGAATTTCATTACTTGCAAGAAATCTCCTTCAGAAGTTTCCCAATAAGTTGGGGTCTGCCGTGCAGGGAGATGGTAGAGCTGCAGTGGTGAGGGCAAGAACAAGTATTTCTGACAGAGCTCACCCGACAGGGAACAAGGAACAGAGGAGCATGTCAGGTTTGTTTTTAGATCACCCTTTGTCCTCTCACTTGCAGATCCTTTATTCTCCTCCCAATATCTCTTTTCAGTGTTGTTAGGAGTTGAATTGTCTTCTCCCAAAACAAATGTTGAAGTTGTAACCCCAGGAACCTCAGAACACATGAACATACTCAGAAATAGGCTTGTTGTGAATGTAATTAGTTAAGATGAGGTTATTCCGGAGTGGAGTGGGCCTCTGCTTCAATCTGACTTGCGCTCTTACAAAAACAGAAGTTAGAGACAAAGGCGGAATGCCACGTGAGGACAGAGAAGAGATTAGAATGAAGAAGCTGCAAGTCAAGGGCCAACAAGGACTGACCAGCACCACCACAGCCAGTAAGAAGCAAGGACAGATGTTCGCCTACAGGTTTCACAGGGAGTGTGACCCTGCATGACACTTTAATTTTGGACATCTAGCCTCTAGAACTATAAGGACAATGTATTTCTGTTGCTTAAGCCCCTGGGTTTTGGTACTTTGTTATAGCAGCCCCAGGAAACAAATACAAGTATCTTGAAGTCTCCTACCTTGTTGTTGAAAAAAAAAAAAAGACTTAAAAGCTTAATTATTCTGAGAACTTACTATATTAAAATCTCCTAAGACATTTGCATTTGAAAAGAGAACTGATGAGAGATGGCAATAAGTGAATCTATAATGATGGAATTTCAGATATCATGGAAGGACAGTCTCAGAGCCTGTAAATGCCTGTTTATCATTGCAACAAAGGTCCCAAGGCTGAGTTTCAGGGTGTTTTGGGGTTTTTTAGGAGCCACTGCAGAAGAGAGGATGGGTGATGAAGAAAGGCTTAGGGGGCTCGGCTCTGAGATAAGTACTCCAGCTTCAGCCATAGTAACTCTTTTATATTTTATGATTCCACAGCAGCTTTCCTTTTAAAAATAAGAACTCCAGTGTTGACGTAGACCAAAAGTCACTGCATTATGGCATTATTTAACTCATACAAAGACAGAGTAGTTTTTTCACCCTCTATCATTTCTGCAAACGGTGCCCACTTACATTCATGTTTACCATCAAAGCAGAGAGACGGACACAAAGGAGACCCAGCATTATTCTTCTACTTTTGTTTTTAGCTATTCAGATAGAGGGGAGGAGGAAGATTAGCTGCTTTTACTTTGTTCTTGTCTTTGTTGAACTGAAAGTCAAGATCTTCATGATTTGAAATGTGCGAGCAGACCATTTGAAGTAAAAAAGTCAAAGCATCTAGTTTATTCTATTTGTTGATTTATTGGTTGTCCCTTTTATTTATTTTTTGCCATTGGGCAAACAGAGTAGACTATCAGGACGTATTATTTGCATTCATGTGATTGAAGCAGAAGCGGTATTTGAATACAAAAAAATTATGACTGATGCTGGAGAAGTACATAAGAAAAAGAGTAGCTTGAATTCTCCACAATTGCGAAGGATAATAATTCTTACACACTCATATCCCTCTATACTTAGATTCCATAGATTATCTCATTGGAAACCCACACCCTCCCAGGGAGGTGTGCAGCCTGCTATTTCCAATACTACCCCACAGACGGACTCAGAATCCTCCCAGACCTGAAGCCAGTAAGAGAGGGGTGAGTGAGGGTGCCCTACTGTCTTAAGACTCCTGTTCTCTGTGATGAGTAAGTGGTGTTTTGCTTTTTTCTTTTCAATAGTAGTAAGGAAGACATCTTTAAACAAATGGCTAACAGGGACATCAACCCTACTTTGCCTTGCCACTCCAGTCTCTGAACTTGTCATCTCTTTGCGATAAGCAACAAGTCCTAGGAAACAAATAGTGAATACACCAGTCAGTTCCCTTAAAAAATCATCCAGTTAAACACGTGAATCTCAAAATGCTCTTCAAATCATAATAGCTAATCATTTATCCACCCACTCTCTTCCTTCAGTCAAGACAGGCAGCGACTCCACAGAAGTGCTCGGTGAGCTCTGGTGTTCGCTGGGTGTGTAGACTCTTTGGCTTATTGAGAAAAGGGATTCTGGAATGTTACAGGCATTTCTTTTCTTTCTTTTTCTTCCTTTTCTATTCTCTGATAACTCCTCTTTTAAGTTATGGGTCCAGGTTATGCACATTGAAAGGAAGCAGATGAATGTGGACTGGCTGGTTGAGGAAGGAGGGAAAATAATTTTTACTAGTACTGGGCTCTGCAAATAAGTCAGGGACTCAGATACTGTGTAGTTCAAGGAAAAGCACCACGTTAGAGTCCAGGCTCCAAGCCCTGGGTCTTTGTTTTTGTGTCCTTTATAAAGTGGCCCTTAGGGACAGCAGGCTGTGTGGTGGGAGTTCCCACTTCCCAGACTTGGTTGGCCCCAAGAGCAGATGAGAGACAAGAAAACCATGAACTTCCAAAAGCATCATCCCGCGCGAGAGAGGAAGTTTCGGAATTGGCTTGGGGAAAGGTAAAATTAGAAGGGCGGGCAAGGGGTGGTGGTGGTCATCTTAAAAGAACAAACGGTAATCCAACCCAAGAACAAGAGAGGGAGAGAGGAGAGGCTGGGTGGGAGAAGATGGGCGCACGCAGCACGCAGCCCAGGCGCCCTGGTGCGCGGTTGGGGGGCGTCCCTGCTCTGCAGCGAGCTAGGACCAGGAGGGCGCCGGTGACATCACACTCGGGCCCCCTTCCCCAGGCCAGGTGGGAGGGGCCTCGGCGCGCAAAGCAGGCGCAGGGTCAAGGAGGGGGAAGAGGAGGAGCAGGCATGAATGTGTCTGTGTGAAGACCGGGGAGGGGCGGAGGAGGCGGAGGGCGGGGAGGGAGCGCGCGCGTGGCTCGCCGCTACGGTGCTCCCCCCAGCCCCCAAGTCCCGGACCCCGGCCCGCGACGCGCCTCCTCCTCGCCGCCGCCGCCCGCTGAGCAGCTGGGGCTCTCTTTGGGCTCGGGGACCAGGCGGGCGGGGAAAGTGCGGGCCCCTAGCCCGGCCTGGAAGGAGCGAGAAAGCAAAAGTAAGGCAAGCAGCTCTCCAAGTTTTCCCAACTTCGCCCCCTGCGGCGGCAGGCGTCTTGCTGCTCAGCGCGTCCCCTCCCAGCCGCAGAGTGGCAGAAAGAAAAGGGACGGGGCGGGGGCGGGGGCGGAGGAAGAGGGAGTGCGAGGGAGAGGGGAGAGTCCGGCAACATCTGTTAAAACTTGGGGGAGGAGGAGCGCGGGGAGGTGGAGGAAGAGGAGGAGAGGAGGGAAGGAGGGAGTGCGCGGGAGGGAAGGGAAGCGCAGAGCCGAGGGACAACTTTTTCCACCCCGTGAGTAGCGCAGGCAGCCCGGGGTTGGGCAGGGGGCTCCTCTTCCCAACGCGGAGTTCCAGTCGGAGACGGGACTTTCTTCCAGAAAGTCGATTGGATGTGGATGCCGAGAGAGGCATACAGTGGGGGGTTTCTTTCTTTCTCTTTCTCCTCCCTCCCGCGGTAGAACCAAATCAGAACTGTCACTCAGGGCCTGTGAGTCAGAAGGGATCGTATTACACGATCCCTGAAACTGATGTCGGAGCTGCACGAGCGGGAGGGAGCGGGCAGGGGCAGCGCCACCGGCGCGCTCGCACACTCGCACTCGCTCACAGTCGCCGCTCCCACTCGCCCGCGCCGCTCTCCCGCCCTCCCCGCGCGCCCCGCGGCCGCCCGCGCCGCATCATGCCCCCGGCGGGCGCACCCGGCGCCCAGCCCGGCAGCTCGCGGTAGCCCCAGCTCTCCGCGGCCGCGCGGAGCCCAGAGCCGCCCGCCCGCGCCCGGTGCGCGGGTCTATGGGAAGTTCGGGGACTTGACAGCCGCCGCTGCCGCAGGTACGTCCCGCCCGAAGTTCTTTGTTTCGCGGGCCCAGCAGCCAGCTCCATCGGCCGCGGCCGCGCCTGCAGGTCCAGAGGTGGTCCCCAAGCGGGGAACAGGATGGAATGAAAATGGCTGTCAATAGGCACCCAGATTTAGAGAGCTATCCGTTAGGCGTCGGAGGATGGCTTTCATTCCCTCTCTCCCTCTTGAAGGTCCCTTTCCAAGTGTTTGACCCATCGGCAGTCTGGAGACGGATTAGAGAATTTCACGTCCCGGAGGGGAGACGAAGTTTGCGGCTGCGGCGTAGGCGCCCCTCTCTACTACCCCCACCCAAAGGGTTGAAAGGAACCACGTTAGACCCCTAAGCTCCCGGCTCCTTCCTCTGCGCTGTTGCGCTCTGCTCCGGCGGCGTCCGGCGCACGGCCCTCCGGGTGGGCGGAAGGAGGCGGGCGCGCGGGGACAGCCGCTGCGGGGGCCGCCGCTTCGGGGGCTTTCTCCAGCCAGGGCTTCACTTGGGAGGGGAAGGGGGTGATGAAGAGAGGCGCGCCTCAGTCGTCATGGAGGAAAAGTGAAAGTTGTACCATCTGTGTGTGATTTGGGATTCTCTTTTATTTCTTTTACTTTCCAGGGGCAGCGCACACAGACTCACACAAAAGTAATCGTGGCCCTTGCAATGATCATTTAAGAGGCCGCATTTATCCAGAGCTGACTTGGGTAGGAATCACTCTGCAGGGGACTGTTACTTTCTTGAGTAGCAGCGGGAGGAGGTGGAGAGGGTGTAAATATTGACCCCAAAGTTTGTGAAGCGGCTCCTAAGCAGGTTGCCAGAAGCGGACGCTCCACTCCACTCTCGGCCTTTTACCCTTTCTTGAACTTTGTGCTTATGTTCTGGATTGCACCTCCTTCAGTAAGATGCTGTCCCCCTGGACCCCTGGCTTCCCTGGCCGACCCCCTGTAGAAAGAGGATTAAGGAGGTTTCCTTCGCTTGACGATCCGGCCCCAACTTCTCATCTCCCGGGTGTAGACTGCCGAGTAGACTCTGGTCTTGGGTGCTGTGCTTATGGCCCTCTGCCAGTTTATATGTACATATATTTATGTAAAACATTTTCTCCCAGCTCTTTGCCAGCTGTTCCACATTTTCCAGCTGCCACTTCAGTTTGAAATGATGGACTGTCCGCGTCTCCAAGTAAAAAGAGTCCTTTAGTCAGAGGTATGGCGGGCCGGCCGCTGTGCAAATACATGGCAGTGCCATTAGGCGGACTGGTATTATTAGTTCTAAAAAACACCTTCTGCTCTCCTTTTCCTCTCTTCTCTCACCTCCCCATTTAATTAGTCTTTCTAGAGCACAGTATATACACTTCGCTGAAAATTCAAGTAATTAGGCCTTTCCCTCCTAAATGTGATTTTGTACAGAATTTGTATGAGGCCATTTTTTAGATTCCTAAAATATGTGTCTGGTGGACGTAAATTAACTTTGAAAATAAAAGCTTTCCAGCTTGAGCGTGTTGGGCATAGCTGGTGGGGCGCCTGTGCTAAGGCCACCCCAAATGAGCTCCTTTCAGTCTATTTAAGGCAGAAAGTATTCATCCTCCCCATGTTACACTTTCTGTGTTGTTTGATGTCTTAGCATATTATAGACCGGAATCTTCAGGAATTGGCCTAAAGTATTAATTTTGAGTATTTATGTAATTGCTCAGTGATTTGAATAGTTGCCTTATTGATTGATTCCAGTAATTATTTCATTTAGGTTTTAAATTAAAAATTTATAATAGTCTGACAGTTTCCTAATTACATGTGTCAAGATTATTTTGAAGGAGGAAAGTGCTATGTTTTAAAATAGTGAAAACCCCTTAAAATCTCTCCATTTTTTTCTAAAGCAGAGTAGTATTTCAGTCAAGGGGATATATTAAAGCAGTGGTGATTGCTTTTAACAATGTAAACTCTGTGAAGTATCTAAAGAATTTGTTTATGCTAGGAAATATTGGTCTTAACAACCTGGTACACAAACACTTTGGCCAGTAAGACTATATTCAAACCTAAAACAAACATGAAATAACATTTAAATTAGTTGCAATAGCATGCTTATGCAGAGTAGAGAGTTTATTTTATACTAAAAGCTATTTAATTAGAAACTCCCCGCCTAAGGGGAGATCCTTTCAGGGTATGTAATTCTTAAAGTCAGCCTAGGGAAGCTTTGGTTTAAGATGCATGAATGAATCCAATGTGAGAGATGTCTAGTGAAATTTCACACACACAGAAACACTTTAAAAGATGTAGATTGTATTATTGTTAATGCGCTAGTAGGTCTATCTCAGATATCTACCAATTCCTGGTGCCTTTAACACACTTGTATTCCTTGACTGAGCCCTGACATAAACACATTTGTATTGTACATGGCATTTGTGGAGGACCACAGACAGAAATGAGAAAATTCAGTACTGATGAAAAATGGCTCTGTTGAGTTATTTCATTACTTAAATAATGAAAGAATCGTTAATTTATCAATTTGATGCCTAAGCCTAAAAGTTGGACTTTCTTTTGTTTCTTGACTAGGGAAGTATCCTTAATTCCCTGCATGCTATGCAGGTTTCAGACTTCCTCTGTGCTTAGCTATTTAGAGATCCTTCTTTCTCTGTAAGGTATCCTGCTTACTCCTCGTCCCCCCACTCCCCTTTTGTTTTTGAGGACAGAGTTTGGGATCTTAGGAAAGGAAACAATTTAATGATTCTTAGTGCATGCCCTCACTCACTTATATGGAGACAGTAACCTACTGAGAAAAACCAGTCTTGAAGAAAAAGTGAATCAGTGAGTCATGAAATCCTCAAGAAAACCTTAGTAATGGAATGTTAATACTTTTAGACTATAGTAGATTATCTTAAAAGTCAGACTTTTCTTCTGTATGCAATTGTTGTAAATCCTCAGCTAAAGAATTCTTTGAAGGAGGTTTTAGTTTTGCTGGCATTCACATTCTCAGGTTGGTTTGATTTGTTTTGGAAGATTCAAGAAATTTTCTGCCAACTTACATCATGAGAGACAATTAAAAGACTGAAAAGCCTAGAGAGGAAACACACATATAAATACATGTATATTTGTTAAACACAGGATTCCTCTGTAATAATGACTTCAGGTTGTCTTTTCATTAAAGCCTAGTAGAAGATGCCGGCCTTCAGTTCATGTTGTCATTTTTCTAGATGAAAATTGATCTGTTTCTAGTTTCAAAGCAAATAAAGGGAGACAGAATAAACAACAACAAGGCAGGGGTACTGCTGCAAACTTTTTCAAGTACTTTCAGTGTATTTTTCATCTCTGCTTTTATTTGATGGGCCTGTGAAATAGAGCTGTAGACTGGCGAAGACTTTAAATGAAATTTCACACTTTGATGATTTTTTTTAAACTTTGATATATTGACAGCAAAAGGAGCTGCAAAGCTTTTATATAACTTGAGCAGTAACGCCAAGCAGCAGTCAAACGTCTCTGTGCATTTGTGTTTAACTGCAGAAGAAAAACATGTCCATGGGCAGTAGAGGTTCTTATCAACCCCCTAATCCCAGATCCCAGCAAACCTTGAGGGCATGCCTCAGATCTTGCTGAAATCACTGTAGACTCTCACAGTTTGCAGATTAAATATGCTATGTGTTCCTGGCTCCAACAACAGTTTTATGAGCTCACTAAGCTTCCTGTTTTAAGATCCTTTTCTTAAGTTTTTAGGAGCTGCTAAAGGCAATGCTGTCTGGAGTAAGTGGTACTTGTTAATTTAGAGACACTTTAGATATTTCATTCACTTTTTAAAAATTGCCAACATTATTATTTTTCAATCGAAAGGCTAGTTACTCGGAGAAGAAGGAGGAGAGCTGTTTGAAAGAAATTGGACGTTAAATGTGTTTGTAAGTGCATTTGATTGCAAACTTCACATGGTATCTCAATTGTTTTATGGCCCCTTTCTTTTGCCTGACCTCTGAAAATGAGACTTTTTCCACTTGTGATTCTAAATGTACTATATTTTACTGCAAAATTTCTTAGCTACTCATTACCTCTGTGAGTGTTTGGGGGTTTTTTAAATGTGAAAGTGTTTTTTGTTCTGTGTGTGTATATTTCAGCCCGACAAAATGTCTCAGAAAATCTATGGTCTTCTGAAGAAGCTGAATGAAAAAGCCATTACATAGTTAATAAGGTGGCTTTGGAACATTTCAGCCCCCTCCTGAAAGGCAATATTGTGTTGAGCCCCACATCTGCATCTGTGGTACCTGCACTGGGGTCCTCATATACCGAGTTTTTGCATTTTGCATAAGAGTCATAATTAAAAAAGAAAATACTTACATCACTGTCCAACAACATGTCATATAATTCCCAAGAGAACCCGAGCCAATTTTGTGCTTAAAGGTTATTCAATGAATGAAATTGTGAAAGCCCATTTGTCAAAGTACTGCATGGTTTCTGTTAGTTTTCAAGCCCCAAATTCATTGTCTGCCTGGGCCCAGCCATTAGTCATCAGTGTATTAGTGCTGCCTTCAGGCCAGGCTGCCCGGTACTTCTTCACACCATTATAGCTTTGAAAGTGTACTCTGTCGACTTGTAGAATTACTGCTCTGATTTCCGCTTGGCTGGGTTTGAGGTAAGTCCCCTCCCTACCTTCTAGCTGACTGTAATCCTTGCTTTCTTTTAAAGCTCCTTTCCAGAGATTTAGGGGAAAACTTTCCTAAGGGCCGTGTTGGCATCTTACTGTGGTTTTGTTGTGGCATGCACTGTACATATAAATTGCACCTGAAGTAAATTGGATTGATTGCTGGCCTGAAACAGCTAGGGGGCTTTACTTTTCTTTACTTTTTTTGGCAGGGAGGGAGTGGTGAGTGGGGAGATGGCACTGGACTACCTTTTGACCACAAGCCTTTGATTGTGTGTGTGTGTAATTTTTATGCCACAATGTTAATTAAATAATGGCAGATAAGTGTAATTTATTTAAATCTCTTTTGGAATAACTTCCAAATGCAGTGTGACATTATATTTGCTTATTTTCAGGCAGAAATTTGTAGCTTTCGCTACTATGACTTTTTTTGAAGATTGCATAAAATGCCTAACAAGACTCCAGAGTGCTTTACATTACAAACTATTGATTTTTACAAAAAGAGACTGAAAACTCACCATTTAGATGAAAGATAAGTTTCAAATTGCAGGAGTGAAGGAATGAGGCCGTTAAACCCCATTATTGATTTCATTTTGTGATATTTTTAAAAAGCATAATGCAGTCTGGAGAAAGTTATCAGTGTGTAGAGAAACCTCATCCAGCAGCTTAAGAATGAAGCCTTAATGACTAAGATGTATGCAGACCTGGAATTCAGTAGCCAGACATGGGGATCAGGCCATGCCACTCCAGGACAATGTCTGCTGTTTGAACTGTGCATGCTGAAATGAAATTCCATACCAAAGAGTTGCATTGGGAGGGTATGTAGTTTGGTGTAGGTTGGCTTGGCAGTTTTGTACGTGTAAGTGGTAGAAAATAAGACAGCTGAAGGAATCTTTCTGTGAATTAGCAAAGTTTATAGAATAGGGGGACCGTGGGTCATTTTTACTGAAGAAGCTTTCATTAAAAATCTTTATATTTTAAAAAAGTTGCTTTTAAAATTACAGTTGATTCAAGAATCAAAAGTTTAAAATGTAGGAGGATAAATTATGATGAATAGTACTTTAAAAGAAATTACATATGTTAAATAGCTCTGAACTATCTATAGATAATTTTAAATGCAACAGGTTATTGATATACTGTTTGTGGTGGTTTAAAAGTAAACTACTATTCATAGAACATGTACTGGACCCCCTTCAGCATCACTGTAAAGAGACAGGATTCTAGGAACCCAAAACCATACAAGTTCCATGAGAATAATTAAATGTTTTTCTTCCACAGAAGTGTAAAAACTTTTAATTATTATAAGCCTTAGTGGAGTGAGACAAGAGACACATTTGATCAGTCGTGATGTTTTTGTGATGTATGTGGATTTAAGAGGAATACAATTTTCATGAGCTTAGCTGATCTTACAGACTGATAACTGACTCAGAGACCTCCTTTTCTATCTGAGAAGGACTGTTTGTATCCAGCGAACCCACACAAAGTGGGGGTGCTGTGTGTTCTGCCTTCTTGCTCATTCTTCAATGGCACCTGTTATGCTGGCTGCTTCCTGCAGGGCCTGACCAAGGCACATGGGACTCATATTTTAAAGTTGTGCAGAACTCAGAAATGGTAACAGGTTTTAAATAGAGATTTTCAAATGTTTCCCATAAAGTACTTTTGGCTGTAGAGAAAGAGTAGCTGATAATCTTTTAAATTCATGTGGCAGAAAAATGAAACTGGCACACAAAACTGTCATTTGTGATTTTAACTGTAACAGCAATGATTACTTTCATGTCAAAGACGCTTTTCAGTGGTTGAAGTTAGATATATGGATTTCTTAAAAGTTTAGATGGAGTTAATTTGCTAAAACCAAATTCACTTAATCCCATAGCCAGGTAATTCTTTCCCCTTAGAGTGATTCCGATTTGGGATGTCTGTCATAATACTGCTTACCTGCGGTTAGGAGCATCGGAAATGTAGGAAGGAGAGATTGAAAACAATGGGTGGCACATTTCGGGGGCCCTCAGTGCTGACACTGGCAGATAGTAGCTTTCTTATTTGAAAGTAAGACTTTAGGCTTTCCTGATTATAAAACAATCTCATAGATAAAGGTAAAATAATTATACACAAAATACTATAGCTAAAAATTTATGAAGATTTCATTCAGATCTTAGGAAATTTGGCTTCTTTTTTTCTCAGAAAAAGGAAGACAATACAATGGGGAAGGGAGAGAAAGCCTTAGAAATCTTGGGAACTGTCAGTGTGTCACAGAGGTTATGCATATCTAATTGATTTTAGGTTTAGAAAGATATTTTGAACACAAGTGTCAGCCATATTACAAACCTATAAAAGTTTTTCTACAGTGCAGGATTACATAAAATCCACTGAAATGTTTTGAATCTTCCTACAGTTTGCTCATTGAAACTCAGATTATTTTTCACTTCCAGGATTCATCAAAAAGTTAAAATCAGCATTACTTTGTGCTTCTTGAATTTTGTAAAAAAAATTTTCTTTCTAAAGGATTTCTCTTTTTCGGAAATTAGTTATTTAATAGCTACAGTAAGATAAATCTTGAATAGGAATTTTGCCCAAACAGTTTCTCCAAGAGTAGCATCTGGAAGTGGCAGCTGATCTGCTAGTTATAAAAGTACAAGGGAAATGTCACTCTTCAGTGCTGTAAGGAAGGCTGCCTCAGAAATCCTTATACAGGGCGGTTTCTTCTGGTATATAAAACATTAGCACACCAAGGAGATCATTGAGCTTATCAAAGCATATACAGAGGGTGCAAAAAAAATGTATACATGTTTTAAAAAAGGGAAAAACTATCAAAATTGTAATACTCAAATCACATTTGACTTCTGCAATTACAAGAGGTGCTCGGATGGGACTTCTTTTGTTACGGGTTTATATTGAGTATTACAATTCAAATACATTTTTCCTTCCTTAAGATGTGTATACATTTTTATTTTTAGTATCCTGTGTGTAGACAGATGTGAATAAATGTAATTTCTATGAAAAAAAGCCTTCTTCCCTTAGCTGTAGTTCCCTAAGCAGCACAGACTAAGTTCCCACTTAAGGCCTAATCATGGCCCTGCCTTGCTCACCAGAATGTCTCCTTGTTTCTGGTCTCTCATTGGTAGTAGCTGTTTTAGCCTATCAGAAACTGATGGGGTTATCATTAATCAGGCTTTTAACTTAGTTATTTCAAATCTTTAAATGCATTAAGAAGAGAAATGTGTGGGTTATTACTGCCCAAGTTCAGGCAACTTAAACCAAGCTGGATTAGGGAAATAAGGTGTTTTGTTCAGAAAGGATGTACAATCAGGTTATAACTGCTGCTTCATTTCACCCTAAATTAGAAAGTCATTTCATTGGGGTCAAACAACATCTTAAACATTGGCTATAGCATGGGTTCTTTCTTTTTAAACATTTAAAAGTTTAAACGACAAAGGAATCCTGCTTGCATGGAGGTGGGAGGTTTCACTGCAGAGACCTGCAAGGGGAAAGGCTGAGTTTTGTACATGTACCCGGAATTGTGATTTTTCCATGCTCTCTACTACACAAAGCCTCTGGTGGTGAAGGCTGAACTTTGGTAACTCCAGTAAGGGCCTTTCTGAGAGAAAGTGAGGCAATGTGTCTGTGCCTTAATCATTCCCAGCACCTGGAACTATTTATAGCACCTAATGAAGAAAAACACATTTGGGGGCCGGGTTAGTAGCCGGTGAGTTAGATGCATTGTGAGTGAAGCACACACCCCTTGGTTTCCTGAAGACTTTCTAAGTGTTCCCCAATGTTTTACTGTAGTGCGACACACTGGGTGTTGCATCCTAAAATACCTGGAAGGCTGCACGTCTCTGAATTTAGGTTGTGAATGGATCCAGGGCCATCCCCTGCAAGTGTCCGTTGGAAATTTTGCTGACCCAACTGGAGAGAGTTTGAGGGTGAATGTTTCTGAGGAGCAGGATGACCAGCTTGATAGGATAGATGACAGGCTCAAGGGGGGACTTGCGGGGCTCTGTGGGTGCTGTAGACCGACCCCCCTCCACGGCCCCCGGTGTCTCTCCGTTTCCGCGGCCTGACTACGGAGGTGTATTGTCTCCCTAAGGGCCACTTCTGGAATGCGGATCAAAGCGGGGCCTGGGAGCACCCCCTGTCCCCAGATACTCAGAACCTTTTCGGAGAAATCTGCATGCTCTGTTTGCTGGCGCACTGACTGGGGCGCCCGGGACCGGGAGCTGGCAGCGTGGACTTCCCCGCGCTGATGTAATGATGATGGATGCGGCGACACCGCGCTGCAGACGGCGCTGCGCGGGCCGGGCGCTCGCTAATGAACCCTCCACGCCGCCGCCACCCCCACCGCCACCTAGGGCTCCCGCGCGGGGTGGGGACGGAGGTGGGGGAAAGTGGTGAAAACCATCCGTTGCCACCGGCTTAGGGAACCAGAACCTGAAGGCATCCTTAGAAGGAAGCGCAGAGAGTGCTTTCCAACAAAATTGGCCCATCATTGCCCAACCTGATCAACACAATTAGCATAATCAATGGGGACTTGCCATTGTAACAATGAAAGTTTCTGTTTTGGATTATCCCCCCACCTCCCATTGCAGCTCTGAGTGGTGGCTGTAAAGGGGAAGGCTCCAGGCTTTTTGTGTGCCAGCGCCGTTTCTTACGTAGGTCCCCACGAGAAGTCTGCAATGTCCGCGTGGCGACCTTCTCTTGCTTCCTTTCGGGTGTGAACGTGCACTACCGCATCTCCAGGTCTGTGGTGCAGGAAGCTTTAAATGCCTTGTTTTGTACGCGGGTGATGCAGGTTCAGATTTATAATTGAGCAAGAAAAGATCCACCTGCAGGCAGGTTGCTAGTAGGAGAGGGATTAGGTTTAAAATAGGGTCTGAGATTAATTGTGCCCTGGATTTAGGCCTCAGGGAAATTACAGAAGGTTCCAGGATAGTTGAATGGGGAAAACCCCTTGACTGCTTTCTTTCAGGAAGGAATGTTTATCCCTCCTTTTACCTATGAAACTTGGAGCTCTAGGAGGAATACAATGTGAGAACAGTTTTCCTTGGTTGCAGCCCCACCGTTGCCTCACACTGCTGGGAGTCAAGCATCAGCCACAAACCCTTTTCCCCCCAAGTATGAAAAGTCAAGGGGCAGGCGGCCCCTGTGGCTCAAAGGAGTAGAGAGCCAGCCCCATATGCCAGAGGTGGCAGGTTCAAACCCAGCCCCGGCCAAAAACTGCAAAAAAAAGTCAAGGGGCATGCCAGCAAATCCTGCGAGTGATGCTTCAGGGGTGAAAGGGATTGAAGGAGAACAGTGTGAGGTTGTGAGCAAAGAAACGTGTATGGGGGAAAGTCTCATTTCATTCACATCTGAAAAACAGTGGCACGTTTTCCTCAGAGAAAAGTCTTTGAAGTGAAGCAGAACTTAAATTTTTTTTGTCAATACCTAAGTTCTAAATAAATTAGACTTTATTCTTTAAGAAACTTTAGGTTTTAAAAGTAGTGCTGTGGAGCCACTGGTCTAGTTCTGTTTCAAGGTCCCATCAGGAATTCCTGCTGATCACTTCTGTACCTGATGCTTTAATGGATCCACCCAGAACTCTGCTTCCAAACTCCCATTACTATTCTATGAAAAACCCACGGCCACAGCTAGCGGCAGCCACCCTTTCTGCTCACTGACTCCTCATGCACAGTTTGATGAGGTGTGGGTGTCTAGAATGTTAAAACTTTCTCTTTTATGACTGACAGGGACAAAGTTGTAAAATAAGCTGATATAATTTATAGGAGTGTACAGGAAGCAGATGTCTGCTTTGGCAAGTTGCCATCTTTATAGCCTCGTTCCAAGCATAAACCACACTTTTAAATAATTAGTTACTAACTAATGAGATCCAAAAATAAGTTGTCAAAATAGAAGAAGGGGGTTGATTCTTGAGTGACCAAGGGCCTATTTTTTAAAAACCCGTTTCAGATGAGGGGTAGGAATTAGTATTCTCTAGAACCATTAATTAGTGTGATTTCAGTCAGTGCCTGGAGCTTTACCTCTGCCACAGTGATGAGTATTGGTAAGGTTTTATTACTTTGTTAAAATGAAGTCCTTTGCCTTGGGGGGAAAAATCAACAACTCCACAAAAACCAAGTTTGTCAAGGAATTTGGGGGACTTGTCTCTTAACTCCTATTAATTAGCTCCCTCTACTAAGGAAGAGACTTAGTTCTTCCTAGCAGTCTCATCTCTTAACGGGGTTTGCTGGTCCATTTGCATGCTTTAGCATGCAGCTTTAACCTGGTAAATTCTTTACCCAGATTCCACCAGTAACACTGTGTGTATGTTTTGAAAGAAACGATTATAGTCTATAGTAAAGGCCTGTTTATCTCAAATGGTGAAGAATGCTATTTTGATTAAATATTTGTTAAGGTTTTTAGTTTTTATATAATTTTCCCATTTTCAAAGAAATATTGACTGTAACAGAATATGTGCGTAGCCAAACCAATGGTGATTGAAATTCAAGACACTGGCTCAGCGCCTGTGGCTCAAGAGGCTAAGGCGCCAGCCACATACACCTAAGGTGGCGGGTTCGAATCCAGCCCAGGCCCGCCAAACAACAATAATAATGG
>NW_003852514.1:3602547-3668472 GCF_000181295.1 Otolemur garnettii | reverse complement strand
AAATTCAAGACACTGCAGGATTGTGTTAAGTCACAAGTTCATCTGTGTGATAATTTATTTACTCAGTAAACATTCTTAGGTGTACTAGGTGCTGGGGTGTACTAGGTGATGGAGGGCAGCACAGACTTTTCCAGGTGAAGGAGAAGGAATTCAGTACGCTGGAGTGCAGTTCCTATTGATTAGTTCACCTGCTTAGCAAAGACTTCATTGAGTGCCCACTGCACAGGGTATAGAGCAGTGAACAAAGGTAAACCTGGAGAACAATGTTTGAAAGCTTTAGTGAGCCTGACAATTAGTAGTGCTGGTTAAAATGAAGATTCCTAGGTGCCACCGTCTAATCATTGCATCTAGGATTAGACCTAGGAATCTGGACGTTTACTAAGCACTACTGCAGCCCTCATGCAAATGGTTCTTACACCCCTGACAATTAGTAGTGCTGGTTAAAATGAAGATTCCTAGGTGCCACCGTCTAAGGCAAATGCATTGCATCTGGGATTAGACCTACTGCAGCCCTCATGCAAATGGTTCTTACACCCCTGTGCTGAGGAACAGTTTGTTCTTGCAAGCGTACTTTAAAGACGCTATTTAAATCATTTTCAGGGAAAATTTTAAAAACATTATTCTGAGATTGTTAAAGCTAGAAGAAACTATTGACTATTTTTCTTTGAAGGCTTCTTGATCCAGATTCTTGGAAAAGCTTGGAAAATCTGTGATTCTTTGGAAATTAAATGTGCACTTTTGTGTTTAAGGGTACTTTGTGGGGAGAGGGTCTTTAATGATTAGAATGTTCCTAAAGGTCCTGTCCCTCCTCCACCCCCAAAGAGAAAAGTTGAGAAAATAAATTTCACTGTCAGAGTCTGTCATTTGACAGATGAGACAGACAACTGGGGCTCAGTGACAGGTTGTCCAAGGCTGGCTCCAGGGGGCGCTAGCCAGGCAGCTCTGCCCTTGGGGCTTGTTAGCAGGAGCAGCTTTGGGACATCTCAGCCCCTTCTCGCCCTTTGAGGGGTGTTTCTGAATTTGGAGTGGATCTTACAATTGATATGTAAATTTAACTTAGTGCTCCCCTTTTCTTCTTTATTCTACAAAAGCTGTTCTTAAATAACTTGTGTGTTTTACCATGAATGACACGGGTTAATCTGAGAAAAGAAATGCAAGTTAGTGGAAGAGCTGGTGCTCCAAGTGCCCGGCAGCCTCTGGTTCTTAAGCATTCTAGTTACTTGCATTCCAGATCCAGTGGAAGTTATTATACAGTAAGTTTGCAGTTCCCTTGCAAATATGAGTTAAAGATGAGTAAACATACTTCATCTGGTATTTTAACTTTTTTAGTCAATTAAGCAGTTGCTCATTTCATTTCATTAATCACAGTTTTGATTGAACACAGCAGTATTTGCTAAATGTAGAAAAATAAGCAGCTGACTAGACCTAAGAAATGCCCACCAAGAGTGTTGGGATCTAGATAGCTCCAAGAAAACACTGGAGAGGGCACTTTTAATCTTCTGTTGCATTCTTTGTAGGTGTAGAGCATGATTGCCAAAAAGAACAGGAACCAAATAGAATGAGAATTGATGAATGGTGGGTTAGGGCAATTATCACATGAATGAAGCTAGTGAGAGATAGAAGTACTGAACTTGCTTTGAGCTGAGTTTTAATTTTTTTTTTTTTTTTTTGAGAGAAGGTCTTGTTCTGTTTCCTGGGCTTTCGGGCAGGGGCGTCATCATAGCTCACAGCAATCTCAGGCTCTTGGGCTCAAGTGATCCTCCTGCTTCAGCCTCCCAAGTTGCTGGGACTACAGGCTCAAATCATGGTGTTCAGATAATTTTTCTATGAGTCTGAAACTATCCTCTTGCCTTGGCCTCCCAGTGTATTAGGATTTGATATTTTCTAAGTGAGCCCAGTGTTTGTTATTGAAGATCTTTTGACTTCTCCTTATGGGGTGGAGAACATGTTCTATTACTTTTGTCCAAATAATGTAAATCAAAAGAATTGGAATATTCTTACCTCTTGATAAAGCTTAAAGGATATGGATTATCTGAATGAATTAGGATTAAGAGGCATATGGTAATTCAGATATCTTAGTGAAAGAGAACATAACTGGCTGCTTGGCTTGAATTATCTTATGATTCAGAACTTTGAGTAGGCCTTGGATAGTAGATATTCTCAGCTGATCTTTGAAACACTTAATTAGTAATTAAAAACTTTCTCCTTCTTTGAAAGTTGTCCAAATGCCCCATCCTATAAAACTGACCACTAAAAGGTAACATGGATGTGACTTAACCGCAGTATGGCCCTTGAGTTTCACGGTATAACCCCAGTTGAAAATTAAGATATTTGGACCATTTTGATAACAAATGCCTAGTAGGAATTTGGGAAAAGTACCATGTTATTATGGGCATTCCTCTCTATTCTCTTTTGGCCTTTGTAGATAGAATTCAACTGGCTTATTCAACTTTGAGGCCTTTTTTCCAGAAAACTTGTGCAGAAGTGTCCTCCAGGTTTCGAATTTACTAAAGCTGGAGGCTTTTCTCAGGTGACAGGTGTGATGGACTTTTGAGTGAGATTTTCTTTGTCCACTGTTCTTTGAAGTTGATGGCACTGATGTTTTCTTTAGGCATTCCTGGTAGAAAAGAGCTGAAGTAATGAGAAGACGCCATGGAGGCCCAGTCCCACAGCTCCACAACCACTGAGAAGAAAAAAGTTGAGAATTCCATAGTGAAATGTTCTACTCGGACAGATGTCAGCGAGAAAGCCGTTGCCTCCAGCACCACTTCTAATGGTGAGTAGCCATAGGGATTACCAGCGGCCAAGCCTATAGTCGTTTTTATGTTCTCTGCATTCCTTGTGAGTTGAGCATTTGCACCTGGACCACTGTTTGTTCTAGGAGACTAAAGAAAGCAAATGAGACAGAGGGTGGGGGAGGGTGGGGGGAGGCATGGACCAGGCAGACTCTAGTAATCTCTGCTTTGGCACCCAGTCTACACGCTGACTTCCAAATTTTCTAATTTGAGATGTAAATGAGATAGGTTATTTATTATAGGAAGTTCCTGTTTTGGCATTTTGGAAATCATCTTGATTAGTCTGGCAAGAGTTCAAAATGCTTTATGTTTCATATGAAAAGTCTATACTAGCTGGAATAATTAGTTATTACAGAAGATGCAATGTTGTCTCATCAAAATTAGTGACACATGATTAGAATGAAAGCCCAAAGTTCATCATAAGATATTTAACAAAAATTAAATAATTTTAACTCAAAAAAAAATTAGTGACCAGGATCTCCCTTCATCACTAGGACCCCCTGCCCCCTTTTTATGTTCATGGTCGAACCTCAAAGTAACATTAGTATCTGAGATGCAGGTTTTGTTTTTGGCTTATAAAATTTTAATTTACTGAGTAATATTCAGCAACAACATAGAGCCACTGTTTCTATATGCCATATTTTAAAATTTTGAACAAAGTGTTGAGAAACATTTCAGTTCAAGCATGGAACATGGGAAGTAAATTCCAGAGCCCCCACTGGTAAAAACAGTGGGAGGAGGTTAATGATAACCTTCACTTTCCATCTCTGCTTTTCTTCCATTGGAGGCCATAGTGCCATTGCTTTCTGTAGAGTTCACAGCCATTCCTCCCCCCCCCCCGCCCCCCTGCATTTTACTCCACTTTTCCACGTCCTTTAGGAAGAACGAGCTGGCCCATTCTTCTTCACAGCCTATCCGGGCTCATGGATTTGCATGAGCCAACCTGCTACTTTCCTTCCTGTTGGCTTTCTTTTCTTTTCTTCTTCTTTTTTTTTTTTTTGAGACAGAGCCTCAAGCTGGGTAGAGTGCCATGGCTTCACTGCTCACAGCAACCTCCAACTCCTGGGCTCAAGCGAGTCTCCTGCCTCTGCCTCCCAAGTAGCTGGGACCACAGGTGCCCGCCACAACGCCTGGCTATTTTTTGGTTGCAGCCATTATTGTTGTTTGGAGGGTCTGGGCTGGATTCGAACCCGCCACCTTAGGTGTATATGGCTGGTGCCTTAGCCGCTTGAGCCACAGGCGCTGAGCCGGCTTTATTTTCTTTATTCCAAGAGTGATTTTGCTAGACTGATTTACAGTTTTTTTACATCTGAGAGTCAGAATCTGCTTTGTAAGTTAACTGCATCCCTCTAAGGGCACATGCCTGGCAGAGGCTGGCCATGACTCTGGACCCACCTGTGTCTGCTAGGGGAGCCTGTGCTGCGCACGGGCCCTTGTTCCCCCTGGTTCCTGAGCGCTCCTTGCTGAGTGCAGGGGAGGCAGGAGCTGGCTGCTAAACCCACTGGCTAATGAGTCCAGTTTGGAATTGATCCCTAGGGAGGTATATTTATGTCTGGGTTAAAGTAATGAATTTCCTTTACATACGTGTGAAAATATATCTGTGTTTCTCCCTTTGTTGGTGGTACTTAAAGTCAGGACTGAAGCATGTTTTAATGAGCCCGAATATTTGCCATGTTCTTCCACTGTGGTTGCAGAAGTCGTATTTCTCCTTAAAAACTTGTTACCCTTGTTTCTTTTTTCTGGAATTTGTAAAAATCCGGCAAATTGTTTCAGAAATAAAATCAGTGCTTGTAGTGTTGGCTATTTGGTAAATTTAATAGTGATTTTATAGAAATAAACACTTTCTGCATCTGATTCCTCAGGAAACATCAACTTGGACTGTCTTTGTAGTTTGTGTGTGTCACGGTGTCTCGTGGTGTGTCACAGTATGGGTGTTAGTGTGAGGACAGGGTGTGAGTGTGAGAATGCATGTGAGAACAGGTGAGGCAAGAGAGGGTGCGAGTGTGCAAGTGTGAGTGTGAGAACGGGTGAGAGTGGGTGTGTCTGTGTGCATATGAGTGTGAGAACAGGTGAGGCAAGAGCGAGTGTGTGTGAGTGTGAGAGCAGCTGAGAACCGGAGCAGGTAGGTAGCAGAAGCTGTGGAGGCCGCAGGGGCACCTGTCCGTTGGTGAGGCTCAGTACGGTGACCAGGTGCTTCATTCTTAGGAAGATGCTGCTGCCACTCCCACACCTGCTCACGTGCTCAGAGGTTTGCTGCTGCTGCTGTGTGTGTCACCAGCCACTGTTTGACTTTCAGTTTCTTTCGTGAACCTACTGAGTGTGTCTGGGAACAGAAATAACCTGGCCAGCCCATGGCAGCCAGGAAGCCATGAGAGGAAAGTACTAGTCAGGGAAGGAGCAGGCATGGTTTGCAAAAGTTAGACTTAAAAATTAAAACAAACAAAAAGTACAAAGTTAGTCTTACAGTTTGAATTAGTCACATGTCTGTTTCCTCAGCCTCATTCCACACTGGCTTCCTGCCCTGATCAGCCTGTGCCCATGAAGCTCACATTCCCTCCTAAAAGTGTGCGAATCTGTCCTGTGTGGGGGCAGACACTCCTTAGGCAAATTCGCTGGGCATATCTCTGAGTGACAGCTGTCTTCAAAGTCCTGGAAACTCTGACTTTTCTTTTTAGTGTTTCTGGTAATTCTAACTGGTTGACTTTTTCTTTGGGGACATGTACAGATCCAATCAAGTACAAGAAAAATGGAAATGGTTTTAATGGTGGATTGAAACCCCACAGTGGATTCTAGGAAAATAAGCAAACACTTTTCAAGAAGGGAAAAAGCAAAAGAACAGAAAATAAATCTTTGTCTTATATGAATACTGATAAGTACAGTGACATTTTTACAGAGTCCTTTCCAGTTTTCCTCTAACTAGTTTAGAGACTGTACAGCCCCAGGAGTGTGCTGAGGGGTGTGGCCTGCTGGAACTGCAGACCCTCTTTGTTCTGCAAGCCCCCTGGCAGGGCTCCCCTTCCCCTCTGCACTCAGCCCTGCTCACACAGACCAGTGCGTGGGCTTTGTGCCCTGTTTGGGTTTAGAGCTTTTGGGGTGCAGGCTTTCCAAGGTTGGAGCACTGTGTGTTCTGGCTGGCTCCCGGCTGCCATCGCCATGGCCTCTGTCCTGTCTGTCTGTCCCTCGTCCATTTATCTCTCTTCCTGTCTTCTTTTTCTCTATGAATATCTTGGAAATGCTTGGATACTTACACTGAGGCTATGCGCAGATAGTAAAGTAAGAGTAGTAGACTCACTTGGAGGCTATCACAGGTATTACTGATGGTTACTGTTTTGGCGGATGGGGGTGGGGGCATGATTCTTTCATTGTCTTTACAAAGCTCTGAAGCTCATCCATTCCTAACTGAACAGAGAAAAATGAGTTTAGTTTCAGGAACCAAATGAATGTAATTCATGCGTTTTCTCTCCCATCCACCATTTCATGATTAAAATCAAACGAATGAACAAAAAAGTTTTGTTACCAGCGAAGTTATTGGTTAAATTGACTTAATTAACTTTTCCAGCCATTCTGTGGTGCAGTTTGTTCTTGACTGTGAGCTTCCTAGCCAAACCACGCACATTCCACGGCAAGTCCTTACAGATCTGTTTTTGCGCTTTCCTCAGCGGAGTATCTGCTCCTAGAATAACATTCATATAGAGTTTTGTTTAAACACACACATACACACAACCAAAATGCATGGTTCAGAAACCTTGAATAGCATTTAAAATAAGCACTTGCCACTTGACACTGACATTTAAAATAACACCAGTGAAAAACTATGTTCTAGATCTTGTATGGAAAAAAGACAAGCCGAATTTGGTTTTTGTTACATTGAAGAACCTAGACCAATGTTTGACACCTTCAGTAGTCTTTACGCAGGAACTACAATGTGCCAATAGTTTCACAGGCCCAGATAGTTTGTGTTCAAACTTTAGTGATATGTTTGATATGTAAATGATAAAGGGATGACATTTTATTTTCTGTATTATTTGAGAGCAATTTCAATTTTATCATTTGGCATCTAACATGGTAAGTTTCACATATAATGTATTTAGGCATTAGGTGTCATTGTTGACTTAAAAACATCCACATCTGTTAATGGTCCAAGATTATAAACAAAATACCTCAATAATCAATTTGTTTCTGGTATGAATTGGTACTTCCTAAGCCTCATGTGGTGTTTTCTTCTTTTTTTTTTGGAGACAGAGCCTCAAGCTGTCCCCCTGGGTAGAGTGCCATAGCATCACAGCTCACAGCAACCTCCAACTCCTGGGCTCAAGCGAGTCTCCTGCCTCTGCCTCCCAAGTAGCTGGGACTACAGGCGCCTGCCACAATGCTCGGCTATTTTTTGGGGCAGCCGTCATTGTTGTTTGGCGGCCTGGGCTGGATTCGAACCCGCCACCTTAGGTTATGTGGCTGGTGCCTTAGCCGACTGAGCCACAGGCGCCGAGCCTCATGTGGTGTTTTCTAGATAAGAAGCATCTTTAGATCTTCCAGTGTTTTTTACATTCTCATTATCCTATAAAATTTCCTTCAATGACTTGCAAATACTGACTTTTTAAAGGTGTTTTGCTTCATTTTCAGCCCATGATTTTTTTAAAAGGCATAATCTAATAGTTCTCATTAATCTTTTACTCTGCTTTTTTAAAAAAAGAAACTAATGATAAGCAAATATAGGCCATGGTCCTGGGGATCTTTTATCAGATAGGATAGTTATTGCGAACATACCTTAATTGATAGAATGGAGAAATTAGTATCCTAATGGTGATGCAATGTGACACCAAAGTTGATAGATTAATAATGGAGAGGAAGTGTCCTGTTCACTTTGATTCTTTCAAAGAGAAGAACTTGATTCTCTACTTAAGAAGGAAATGTCTTCAAGGTTTGTAAGGGGAAAGTGTGGTCTACAATCACCTAAGGGGATGCTTTTTTTTTTTTTTAGCTTTAACTTTTGGTTACTTCCTGGTCTTCTGATTTGCTTTTAAGCTGTGGATTGCATGGGTATTGGTTGTGATGTCTGCTGGTCTCCTGGGTGAGAGTAAGATGACTTTTTTGCTTTTCATTGGAAGTTTGAAATTCATCGGCTGTTCTTTGCCCCCAGGGCTCTGGCCTCCTAGACCTGTTTTGTGGTGAGATTCTATGTGCCCAACTCTGCTGGAAATTTACAACATATAGATGGCAAATTGTGAGCTTTTATTTTCTAGTTCCTGTAGAGGTTCAACCCAACTTTTTTTCTTTTTTTTTTTTTCTCCTCATCCCGTTTCTTGATACATGACAGATGGGTGAAAAGGATTTCAGAGAAAATGGATGTTGGTTGGGAGCACACACAGGTTTTGGGATTTGAAAGCTTGGGTTGAGTTTTGGCAACTCAAAGGGCTAGTTGAGTGCGTGTGGGCAGATTAACTTCTCAAAGTCTCAGTTTTCTCATCTGTTTAGTAAGATGATAATTAGACTGACTGACTTCACAGGCTCTTTGGGGGGAGTAAGTGAGGCAATGCCTGTACCATCCAAAAACCCTACGTAGGTAGAGAAGCTCTGCAAGCATTAGCCATTGCTCAGAGCATGCTGGTGAGTTAAACGTTACAAATCCAAATTACGGGAAATACGTTTTCCAAAGCAATGGTGAATTTGCTGGACTTAAATGTCTGAAAAATAGCTGAGGATGTTTCACAAATCCCCGAAGTGACCAAGTTTGCACATGTTAAGGAAGGATAGATTGAAACAAAACAAAACAAACTTTCTTAACCTTGAAAACCTTGATGCTGTAGTAATCATAGGTCATTGCATGAGAAACAACATGCATATACTTCTTTTCTTGATTCTTCTACAAAGAAGAATGGGGGATGGGCTGTTTCCTTTCAGTTTATGATACCCTCTTATAGGGTGGTTTGTGCTATACCAGAGTTAGGTTTTTTTTTTTACTGTTCCATTTTTTTAAATTTAAAATTTTTTTTTTATTAAGTCAGAGTTAGATTTTATTCTTTTAAAAGAGATCTCCTACTTGTAAACTGACTCACTGATGATGAATAACCTGATTCTCATAACAGCCCTGATTCTCCTGGGCTTCAAACTCACATGTTTCTAAGCTCCGGTACCACCCCTTACTCTTTATTTTGGCTAAAGTATCTCCTTTCCTGTGGTCACCCAGGCTTGAAACCGCACCATCACCTCTGACCCTTCCCCCTCTCAGGCTTCCCGTCCTTCCAGTTTGGAGGTCCTGTTGGATTTTCATCTGTAATTATTCACCCATATATTGTCCCTCTAGGCCACTTTAATGTAATATGCTGTTTAAACCCTCACTACTTCATTCCTAGACAATTAAAAAAATGGCCTTCTCGTCAGTCACCTTGTCAGTCACCTTGCCTTTGGTCTCCACTCTTCTCACACACGGGGATCGCTCCTGACAAATTAACAGTTCTGCTTATGCCACACTCCTGCTCTGGAATCTTCAGTGACCCTTGGCTACCCATAAGATAAAGCTCCCATTTTTACTTACTATTTAGATATCTTCCCGAGTCTGACCCCAGTCTCGCCTTTCAGTGTGATCTCTCTGCTGTCCCATCCTGAGTGCTCCTACCTTTCTTTATACCCCACCCCAGAACTGGGATTGTGCCAACACAACGCCTGTTTAAGGTCTTCTCATATGTGAGTATGTCCTGAGTCTTTTTTTCCCCCTCATATGATGTTTTGTCTTGAAAATTATTTAGTACAATTTGAGGGTTTTGAGGGGGTTATTATTCGTATCTTAATTAATGCACTTTGTATTTTTGAGCAGCTTTGGGGTTACAGGAACATTGAGCAGAAAGTACAGAGAGTCCCATACACCCCCTCTCCCCAGTACCCCGCCACTTTCTCATGTTACAAACGTCTCACATTAGGGGATATTTGTTACAGTCCATGAACCGATATTGACACTGTTATTAGCTAAAGTCTACAGCTTTGCCCCACAGACATTGGGGTTCATCCTTTGTGTTGTACAGTTCTGTGGGTTTTGATAAATGCGTGTCATGTATCTACCACTGCAGAAACCTACGGAATATTTTCACTGTCCTTAAAACACTTCTGTATTCTTCATTATTATCCCCTCTCCTCCTCCGTAACATTTACTTATTTTTTATATTTAAGTTAAATTTCTTGAGAGTACCACCTGTTTGTTTTTTTTTAACCTCCCCTGGGTCCCGGGTCAGTGTATTGTGGTGAGAGGGGTGAGAGGACCCCGACAGATGTTGAGTGAGCCTGCACAGTACAACACATGCTTGCCAGTACGTTGGGACAGTGGACAGGGGACGTGTAACGGAGCCAGAGTGGAGTGTTGTGCAGTGAGAAGCCAAGGTTTGAACCTTAGCCCTGCCATGTAATTGCTGTGTGATCTTGGGCAAAATTCTTAACCTCTCTGACTCTGGCACAATGCATATCCAAATATGTTAGTTAGTAATACCAGTAGACTCTGGGATATAATCTGCCCGTTTGTTAGTAATTTACAAATGGGTCAGCTTTAATCTGATAGAATTAGAAAACATTAACTAACAAAGTCCTTATATCCTTGGTTGACAGGCCAGTTAGGGGCTGGGATCAGGGAATAGTACCCAAATCACTGGTCCTGAAATCGGCACAGGTTTTCTGTTTTTCACTCAGAAGTGCTCATTGAAATTATTGGATGAAATCACTGATTTTGTTCTAAGCTGCTTCCCTAAGGGCAGGAGGCTCTTTCCCCCACCTTTTGTATGTAGCTGTTGGAATTTTCTTCTAAAAACAACAATTCCTGTGTGCTGAGAGAAATCAGAGATGAATACCACTCCCAGTTGGCCACAGTTTTCCAAACTTAGGAGTAAAGAAGCCACAGCATGATGTGTTTTGCTTGTGGAATGTTTCTGGGTTGCTGTTGATTGCTTGTGACCAAGCGGTGTGGGTGTTTCAAATTTTCAGAAACAAGCTGCTCAGAGTCAGAAGCAACCACTGAATAGTGGATGCTCCAGGCAGGAATAGTGATGATGGGAGGAAAAGCTCCCTCTGGGGAGGTGGCTGGTGGCCTTCCAAGGGTGGGGGAGGGCTTCCTTTTCCAGGCAGCCTGTGGGAGACAGGGTGATGGTAAAAGCAATAAACTTCCTGTTATCTTGTTTACATGGAAACGTTTCCAAATACATCTGCTTTAGTTTATATGTATTTTATAAAATTACATACAGTAAAATTCACTCTTTGTGGTGTACAGTTCTATGGCTTTTGACAAATTCACAAGGTCTTATAGCCACCATCACCAAGACCCAGAACACTTCAGCATCCCCCAACATTTTGACAATAATTGTGCTTCAGACTCAGCTCAGTAATGCATACTGTCATCAGTAATAACAGAGTCACCAGTGATGCTGCAGTAGCTGCCTGACATTGCTTTTATTTAATGTTTTTAAACAAATCTGTGATTTTTAAGGCCCTGTTGCCAGTACTACTGTTAGGGTTTTTTTTCTATTTAAATATCTCACATTGAATTTGTAGTAGAACTAAAATGTTTTTGAAAACTGCTCAGGAACATACAAGCCAGTGCCTCTGACAGTTTGAGTCTTTTTGTGTGTCCCGTCAGAAGTATTAATATATTTTAGGCCAATTTGAAATCCCATTTTGTGCCTCAAACTAGAAGGCAGCCTTATTAATAAGGGCTTTTTGTTGCTGTTTTTGTTACTCTGAATTAATTGCATGAGAAAATTAGAATCTGAATATGTGATGCAGTCGTAACCAGAGAAACACCGTCAAAGGCTTTGCGAAATTTTTCTTTTTTTCTTTTATTCTTTCTGTCTCTATTCCCCCCTCTTTTTGGAGGCATCTTTCCTCTTTCTCCTTTGCTTATGTAGATAGGACTTCACCTCAGGTAGAGGGAATTTTTATATAAAAGTTATTTCTAGTACCACTTAGGCGGCTGTTTTTTTTCGTTCTTGCTCTTTTTTCCCCCTTTCTTTGAGTCTTCTTCCCTCTATCTTGGTCTCTTTCTTCCTTTCTTTTTTTTTTCTTCCCCTTTAGTTGTAGAAAGTTGAGTTCCATCCCAATTATTAAATCTTAGGAGACCATTCCCACATGGTTCGGTAAATGGTAGCTTCATCCCGCGTGCTTTCATCTCCTTCCCTGCTCTCTGGCTTGACAGTTGAAAAGGTCTGACTGTGCCACACAATGGTTTGATTGGTTTCTCTGGGGGAGACTTTTCCTGCCTCATCATTCGCCAGGCAGGTGGACCAGAAAGTCTCTTGATTCTTTTGTTGCCTCTCAAAGTCCGAGGTCTTTGACTGAATAAATCCGCCGTCATGGGATAATTTGCTAAAAGGAGACTGAAAGATGTGAGAGAAAAGCTTCACTACTTGGGTGCTGCATTAATGAAATAACGGGAGCCTTGGAGTTTGCAATTGAAAAATCACCAGGAATGCAATGGGTGGAGCCGGGCTTCTTTTATTTCCCATAATAAACTTTTAGTTCTATCATTTAAAGCCTGCCTGTCCCTTTGCTTGCCTGCAGGCCTGAGTGTGTTTGTATTTTGTACCCATGTTTAAGGGGACAGCCCTGCCCGCCCGAAAGCCGTTTGGGTGCTGTGTCTAGTTAGTCATTAGATTATTACTAGTGGATGGAAAGAATTCCATATGACAGAACTAAGGTTGAGTTAACACAGGACGAAAAGTAATTTACAGATAGGCTGTCCCCAGCCATCTTTGTAGCCCCTGATAAGGTTTCATTTCAGAATGGATAGGCGACATTTCCACTTACGGGCCCATTCTGCGACACCTGTGATAACAGCTTCTGGATCCTAATTGAAATTGGTTTCAAAATGGATTTTCACTTTTCTCTGTCTGTGGAAAATATTGAATGGACTCAGAGCTGCCACAGAGAACCCCAGACCTTGGAAAATGGAGCGGGAAGCGAGGATCATCTTTCAAACAGTGTCGATGATATGACAGTTTTGTTATCTGTCTTATTAATGAAATCATTGATCACCTGATGAGGGAGATAATAAACTACATTCCACCACTGTTCATGAAGCTCAATTAGATTGCTCTTACAAATAAGGAAGGGGAAAAAAAAACCAACAACAATAGAACAAAAGTAGTAAAGGACAATGAAAAGTTTTCATTCCCAGAGTGGCTCTTTCAGATGGGAACATCCTGAGTGATTGCAATGAAGGCATCTGACACTACAAAGACCAACACTATATCCAAGGACTTCTTTTTGCCTAATGTCGAGTAACTAGCAGTTTATTAAATAACATTTTTTAAAAAGTAAAATTTAGCTTAAAAACGTTACTCATTTTCATGAGGTAAAATTCAGAATTAGAAGAAGTTCTGCATTGTTTAAGTGCTGTGAAAGGGGGAAAATGGAAAAAGAAAGCCACAGACTCTTTCCCTCCCCCGTGAAGGGATTTGGGGGTTGTCCCCAGTAGGTATATTGGGTAAGGAAAACCAAACTGAAGGGTTCATAACCTACGGCCTTTGAAAGAAAAGTAGCTTATCATCTCTTCCTCTCAAAGCGCTTTGGGAATCCAGTAAGATGGGAAGGGAATTAGGTTTGGATTTAATGAGGTGGCTCTATTGTTTGGTTTTGGGCCCTCTGGAATGTGCTGTCTGTTCCTCTTGAAGGAGGGGAAGAGATGCCGATGACTTCTCATGTTTCACGGTGAATTGTATTCCTAGGTGTTTCTCCGTTCTCTGTGCTAGCAAGGATCAATCCCATCCCCTCTGAGCTTGAAAGAGGAGCAGTGATCAAAGGCGCTAATGATGTCACTGATCTCTGGTGATTGATTAGGAGCAGAACTTCTGGAGAATTCAGCCTTTCCTTATAATTTCAAAATCATTAGTGTCTACTATTAGGGCACCTAGCCCGTAATCAACAAAATTACAACAATGAATAATACAGAAAATACTGGGTTTTTTTCTTGATTTATCTTACGTACCTGTGACTAGTGTGAAGTGTATTGGAACTGTGGTTACCTTAATAAGCCCCCTTTCCCTTTTAAATATACTGCAATGTAAAGGAATTCTCTATAAATTGAGTTAAGTCTGTGGAATTCTACATATAAATTGGGACAAATGTTTGGGAGGAAAGACATTTTACATTGTTTCCAAGGCAGTTTAATCATCAATAGATAATTGCATGTGAAGTAATCTTTAAATATACTTAAATGTTTTATTAACTTGGAAATTTAGTTGTTTCATATGCAGACTTTAAAATCTTTGGATTTATTTTTATGGAACTATCTAACATTTTCCCCCTGCCCTTCAAGAAGATGACTCATTTTTTTGCATGCATATTTATCATTAAAAATAAACATAAATGCCTTTCTTGCCAACAAATGAAGAATCTTACAACTAGGAAAGAAGCAACTTGAAAGGTTATGAATAAAAAAAAAAAAAGAGCAAGAGGTCTCTTTCTGGAACTGCTGAAGACTATACTGTAACCACTGGCTTAGGTCCACCTAGAGTAGGTATTGATTGCAAAAGCATCACAGAAAAAATTCTGTTTTGGAAAGCACTGTAGCTCAAGAAAGAAAAGTTGAATGGAAAATGGAGAAGGTAAATTCTTAAGATGATTGTTACCTGCTGTGGTTGGCTGTTGGTTGTCAAGGCCTCTTGCTTCATGCTTCCTTTTAGCTAATTCCTTTTACAGAAAACTTCATTTTGAGAACCACTCTCTGAGTAGGACTGATAAAATTTATTTGTAGTCTGGGGTGAGTCTATAAAGAGAAGAGGTGATGGAAATGAGCTTTTGGGAGAAGATGGTGTGGCAATTATGAATACTAATCTTTAATGGATGTCAGAGACTCCCCTTTCACAGAATATTTTTTGTTCTGTTGTCAATGATAAGAAAAATAATCTGAGACCCCTGCCCCTAACCAGAAGAGAACTTGAACAATAGCATGGTTAAAATAATGGAACTTGCAGTGTTGTAAATATTTTCTTGTAAAATATGAATGTAATATTCAATTGGAGATTTCTCCCTAGCCTTTAAAGAGTAGAAAACACACAGCAGTCCATTTCACATTATGTTTAAATCAAATCTGTCCTGAAAAACTAATGTTTCTAGGCTTGTTTTCAAATCCTGGCAAGTTTCAGAGTAGTAGAAAAGTTCCTTTCCTATAAATGTTGACAGCAGTTCCTGTGCAGGCTAACAATGTTTTATAAATAGAGTTTACTTAGCAAAAACCATATGTATGCCCAGTGAAATAATCTCACATTTATTTATGTTTTGATTTATAGAAAACATGTGCCCCTTGACAAAGCCTTTCGGCTCTTTTCCGCAATTAAAAGGAATCATGCTTGAAAAAATAGCTACCATCTTAATGGGAAACTTTTTCATATAAAATCAAAGCACTTTCTTTGATCAGTCTCACAAAAAAATCAGAATATTTTCATCCATGAATTTAATCCAAAAAACTGGGTGACTTGGGGGAAAATGCTTATAAATATCTGTAACTGTGTATCTGCACATACATTCACTCACCTGTTAGCATATATATTGATTGAATATTGGGGAATGCAAACATTAAAGAGTCTGGTGACAAAGTTTAATGTTATAGTAGAAAAATCTCTATTGCTTGTTCTTGCTGGTGACTTGGCATTGGTTGAGCGTGGGTAGTGTTCCCGTGTGGTTTTGGGTTTTTCCAGACTGAAGGAAGTAACTTGGTCTTTTATGTTCCTGTTGGTAGGTCTTTATCTACCAAATGCAAAGTATCCATACCTTGATTCTCTTCAATAACAATAGATCCCTACTACTTTTTCAAAATGTTGAGGGTTGGGAGTGAGGTGTGGAGAAGAAAAACCCTTTCTTTTCATTTATTTATTTATTTGTTATTAAGTCATAAAATCATGTATACATTAATGCGTTTATGGGGTGCAATGTGCTGATTTCATATACAATTTGGAATGCTTATATCGAACTAGTTTCTTAATAAAGAAGTGGAAATTAGCTGGGGCCAGACTATACAGTACTGCTTAGTTGCTATTCTAGACTAGATCTGTGGCATTCAAACTGCTAGCGGGTGGGTTGGACACAGGGAGATGGGGAGAAAGACAGTGTTTATTAGATACGAAAACTTTGTAGTACTTGAGCATAACAATAATGCAAGTACGAATTTTACGAATAAATGCTAGCATAATTTTGTGCCTTGCTTAAACTTGATGGGGAGTACTTTTAGGATTGAAGTGAGAGATTATATGTACTTAAAAAAAAGAAAAGAGTTACATTTTTATAGAAACTGTGTGTCATGAAGGTAATGTCAGTTTTCAAGCCCAAGGAAAGCTGACCTCTTGCTGCCAGAAACAGACACCACCACCAGCTCCCTCCAGCCCAATAAGGGATCTAAGAGAAATGAACCATCTTCTACAGCTGGGGTTCCTGGATGGGCTTCAGAGAAAGGGTGAGCCTTTGGAATTATTTTATGAAACACTTTATGGGCACGGGCCCATGCCTTCTTTTTTCAGGTTCTTTCTGGTATTTTCCTGAAGCTCTCATCTACAGATTGGTTTTGAAGCCCCATCTTGCTCTGGGAAAGTATTGGTTGAATGATTAGAATTGCCTTTTGAAGGAATGATTATCTGTAAGAGAGCCTGCAAAGGGGTAGGGAACGTGAAACAGAGTCTTTTCATATACAGTGTGATGTGAGGACATAGCGGTAACCAAGCTAACTTGGCAGGGGCCGCACATCAAAAATCCAGAAGATTCTGCTTGAACTTCACTGTGTCTCTGAAAATGACGGACTTGGGTCCTGTGCTTTAAAACAGCTGTCCCCCTCCATATTCGATCTTTATGACATTCACTCTAAGTTCCACAGGAATGTAGAAGAATGCAAAATGAAAGGAAAGATGTCCCATAAATAAGAGGACCTTAAGAGGAATGAGTTAGTACAACCTAAGTTTAGAAAGGGAGAATCAGAATTTTTAAAAAATTGTACTGTGGAAACCACTCAGATGAGCCCCTTGAGGGTTAAATGCCACTAAAGATTTTATTTAGGCCAAAATGTACATCACATTGCTGAATCAAAAATAATTCCAGGCAGGCCAGCTGCGGTGGCTCACTCTGGGAGGCCGAGGCAGGTGGATTGCCTGAGCTCACGAGTTCGAGACTAACCTGAGGCAGAGCAAGACCTCATCTCTAAAAAGGAGCTGGGCATCATGGCGGGCGCCTGTAGTCTCAACTACTTGAGAGGCTAAGGCAAGACAGTTACTTGAGTTTGAGGTTTCTATGAGCTGTGACGTCCTGGCGCTCTATTGAGGGCAACAAAGTAAGACTCTGTCTCAAAAAGAAAAAAAAAAAACAAACCAGAAAACAAGAAACAAAATACAAAAACAAACAAAAAAAATAATTCCAGGTATCCTGAAAAGTTTTCTACAGATGGGAGTTTTAGGTGCAAATTCAGGGAGATTTTTGCCCAATTTTGGCTGATTTGCTGATAGTTATAGGCAGTTGGAACAATAGCAGCTGATCCTCTGAAATCTGAGCTGTGTATTTTGTTGGTTTAGATGGAGTGTCACCTGTTACCAACCAGGATTCCTGTGCTTATCTTTCTGGGGTCTGTGTGTATGTGTGGCTGCTGGAAAGAGCTTTTTGACTTGTTCTCAGACCGCAGCCCTCTTTTAAACCTCTTGGACATCCTCGCAGATTGCCTTGCATGGTTTTCTACTCTGCATCTGGCTTTATGTAGTTACATTTCATAATGGCTTCACTTACAGCTTTTGCAAATTTCTTTGATGCTAATTTAGTTGCTTTAAACTTTTTAGAGTGGCAAAAAGAAACAAAACCAAGAGCATAATAAACTTTGATTACCAAATCCCTAAACACTGAACCTCTCAAGTAACCCATATTTGTCACGGAATTCATAAGCAGAAGCTGGGGCACATTGTTACTGGAAAGTGAGGGAGCTGTATGGAGATGCAACACAGTCAGGGGTGCAGAAAGTTCACAGGGACACCTGGAGAAGTTGCTGCATTATCAATGAAGAGGAGATGGTTTACTCTGTAGTAATTATTAAAATAATGCACTTTAAAAAGGTTTTTGGTACAAGTGGAACCATAGGCTTGGCGCCTGTGGCTCAAGTGGCTAAGGCGCCAGCCACATACACCTAAGGTGGTGGGTTCGAATCCAGCCCAGACCCGCCAAACAACAATGATGGCTGCAACCAAAAAAAATAGCCAGACGTTGTGGTGGGTGCCTATGGTCCTAGCTACTTGGGAGGCGGAAGCAGGAGACTCGCTTCAGTCCAGGAGTTGGAGGTTGCTGTGAGCTGTGATGCCATGGCACTCTACCCAGGGGGACAGCTTGAGGCTCTGTCTCAAAAAAAAAAAAGAAAAAGAAAGGTGGAACCTTAAGGACTCTTAAGGAATGGAGGAATGCAGGACACCTCTAACTTAACTGATGTCCAGGCAGCCTGCTCACTACAGCCTGAGACCCTTGAGCTGTCCATATTATTCCCTGTTCTCTCCTCTGTCTTAATATTGTCTCAGTTTATTTTTATAAAAGGAATACCTGCTCATTGGGAAATTCAGAAATGCATAAAAGAGACACATGACCGTGGCCTGGATGCTCACCATGTGGATAGTATCTGTTAACATTTTGGTATATTTTTAATCTCTCTCTCTGTTCATTTGTTACTTGGCTTTATGCAGATAACCATTTGCTGGGAGCATTTTCCATGTCGCAGACCAATCTTTTCCAGCTTGCCTTTGATGGCTGTGTAGTTTATTCCACCAATCCCCTATCATTGGAGATTTACGTGTTTCTCTTTTCCTTTTGTAAATAATGATGTGATGAAAGTCCTTCTAAACAAAGCTGTGTTTAGAACGCATCTTATCAAGTTAGCTCCAAGAAATAAGTTCCACCAGCTGTTTATGTGAGTGCTCATTTTTAGAAACCCTTGTCAACACGAGTGAAATATTTTTAAAGAAGATATGATAGCTGAAAACTTCACCTCTTTTTAAAACTTTGTAATTGAAGTACAGTACACAGATAGAAAAGTGCACATAATGTAAGGGATGGATTTTCCAGGAGTGAACACACCGTGTGCCCAGATCAAGAAGAAACCCTTTCTCTGTTTATCCATTCTATTGCTGTGGGGATTTAGATGGTTTCCAGTGTTTGGCTGTTAGAAAAATTTCAAGTACCTGTCTTTTAGTGGACCTGAGTCCACATTTCTATTATGTATGTATGTATCTAGGAGTAGAATTACTATATCCTAGGGTGTACATGTATTTAGCCTTGGGAGATACTGACTAATAGTTTCCCCAGGTGTTTGTACAGATTTACTACTTGCCAATGCCAAGTATTTTCTGTATTTTTCATTTTTGCCCTTCTGTAGTGATATCCCATTGCGGTTTTAATATGTCCCTGATGACTTAGGTATCTAAAAAGATGTTATTGATCATTTGGATATCCTCTTTTGTGAAGTATTGAAGTCTTTTTTTTTAATTTGTAATTCTTTGGGAATAGGCAATTGTTTACCAGTTTTTCTATCACTGATTTGAAGTGATACCTAGACCTGATACTGCCTGAATCCATACAGTATTTTAGCTTCTTTGTCTGAGCTGTTTTATTCTGTCGATCTCTTCTTTTTCTCAATATCATGCTCTTTTAAGATGTCATGCATGCAGCATGTTTTATCTAGTAGTACACATTATATTTTATTATTCTTCCTTTTCAAATGGTTCTTGGCTTCTATTAAATATTTTTCTTCTACCTGAACTTTAGAAGCACATTTTTAGAATTATGTTATTTATGAATTGATATATATGTGATAAAAGTATAAAACCATGGATAGATACAATCGGTTCTGCAGTAGTGGTTATCTCCGGGGAGAAGGGAAAGGGAATTATGATGGGGAGAACTTAGAATGGGAATAAGATAGGGAGGGTTTAATTGTGTCTGTACTGTCTATTTCTTCACAGGGGAAAGGTTTTAAACAGACAGGACAAAATAGTAACATGATTAATTCTGGGTGGTAGGTACCTGAATGTGGCTTATATTAGTCTCTGAACTATGTCATGATTAAAAGGTATCCCTTTGGCATTTTATTGGAATGATATTAAGCTAACTTATCCAGGGTTTATTGCTGTTATATAGGCTGTAGGAAACAGTCATATTCTCACAAGGCTACTCTCTTCCCAGGCTTATGTCAGAGTTACACAAATCTATGCTTGCTTTGGTGTCCATTTTCTGCATTTATCTTCAGAAATTTTTTTTTTTAATCTGTCACTTTTAAGAAGCTATGTAGGAAATAACAGTTGGCAAGACCTAACAGGTGTAGGCTGTATTTTCACCTTTCATACTGCTACATGTTCTGGAAGCAATTTGGTTTAACTTTTGTCTCCTGTGTCTTGAATTGGAAGTTGCAGATACATCGATACATATTTTGGTTAATGTAAATTCCTCCTGGATTCTCTCAGGAAAGCACAACGCTCCAGCTTCTCTGCATCACGGTGCATTTTTATCAGGTCTCAGCAGCTGCCCTCTATATCCTTTGATAGTGGTATCTGTCACTTGTGGCTTTTTCTTCTAAACTCTATCAATGCCAGGGTTGAGGATTGGGAGGGAGTTGAGTTTGTTATTTATTGTTGTTCGGGTTACGTTGTTAGCAGTGGGGGAAACCAAAGGAATTTTGGAGCTCTTGTTTTTGACCTGAAGTTATGTCACTTTGAAGCAACTTTGGGTAACTGATGACTTAGGGATAATAGACTTGAGATGATGCCGGTCATGCCCACCTTGGAAGTTGAGGTATGTGAAGGATATGGTCTCAGTTCTGTACATATGTGGCCTCCCCAACCCCTGAGCCGGGGATGGGTCCTGCTCTGTGGCCTGCCCGGACCTGGCTTGCACAGCAGGAGGTGAGCAGTGAGCCAGGGAGTGAAGCTTCATCAGTATTTACAGCCACTTACCATTGCTCTCATCACCTCCTGAGCTCCCCTTCCTGTCACTTTAGCAGCGACAACATCAGATATTTATAGGAGCTCAAACCCTACTGTAAACTGCGCATGTGAGAGATCTAGAATCTAAAGCCTGAGGCTCTGAAGTCGAGATGTAATGTGCTTGAATCATCCCCAGCTGTCGCCAGCTCCCCCTCACCAGGGTCCTTGGAGAAATTGTCTTCCGTGAAAGGGATCCCCAGTGCCAAACAGGCTGGGGAGACGGGGACTGCTGCTGTACAGGACGAGTCACTGCATCACATAGGTATGAAGCAGAATTCTTGTATGAAGAGACAAATCACAAACGCCTTTAAGGAAGACAAGTCGCAGCATATACGTCCCTTTGAAGGTAGGAAGCGCTCCTGTGTAAGGTTTGTAATTTCAGAGCTTTCTTAAGCCTCAACTTCATACACTTGAAAGCATGCCCACAACCCGCTCCTGAAACCTTTTGGAAATCATTGAGAGATGTGAGTCTTGTTTATTCTCCAAATTTTAAATCATTCAGCGTTTGGTTGGCCTTTTGTCTGGGGAGATAGAAATTTACCAGAGCCATGCCAGTAAGTACAGAAAATTTGCCAGCCCTCAGAGAAATTCGAACTTCCTTCTTTCCCTGCCGAGTGTCTCGGAAATCATGTACACAATAGAACTTTTCATGTCTAGACCCTGCCCCTGGGGATTTCTGTCTACTCAGAACTATCCTTTTTTTCTTAAGTATACTCTGATGGAGTGCAGCTCAGGAAGAGTTTGGGGACAGGATTCAGGGAAATAAAATACAGATAACCCTGGGCTATCATGTTTTCTGAGCCCCTTTGCGCCTAACTCTGTGCAATTAGAAGTGTAAAATTCTTTTTTGCGGATGTGATTCTCATAGTCCAGAGACACTTGAGGGCATACTAAGTGGCAGACGCTGGAGTTAGTTGTGAAGATTAGTAAAATATGGACCCTGCTCTCAGGATGTGTATGATTGGATGAGTAAAGTTCCCGTCGGCTTTTTAAATGCAATCTGAGAGATAACTACACGGTGTGGAGGAAAGTCTCAGCGAAGAGGGAACACGTATGTTAGGTCCTTTCGGTGTAAGTGACCAGGGCAAGGCAGGCAGCAGTGGGGGCTGGGCACTGGACAGTGAGATAAAGGAGAAAGGCATTTGAGGTTGAGGTAGGGGGAGCAACAGAACCAAAGATTTGGTGATTTGGGAAAAGGATACCAGCTTGTTGCTTATTAAGTAGGTGCGGGTTGCGGGCAGGGATGTAGGGGTCGGGACAGTGTGTGGAAAGGTGAACGAGGCCTCCTGGCCCAAGTGCTGGAGTTTGGGCTCCATGCTTAAGGTGGATGGGAAGAAGGGAGTGACCGCTGTCATTTGCTTTAAAAAATACGTTTGGTCTCAGCGGGAAGGATGGCTTTGAGCAGGGAGAATGGGGGCCTGAGGAGGCTACAGGGGTCCTGTCCGGGAAGGGATGGCCGGGGAAGGAGATGGCGAAGTTGGTGGACACGTGCTGAAGACACCTGTCGCTGCACTTCACGTTCGCTGAAGCACCGCCGACGGGGTGTGGAATCAACCCAGGTGCTCATCCATGAGTGGGTGGATTAAGAAGAGGTGGTATCTGTGCACAGTGAAATACTATCCAGCCTTATGAAAGAAGGAAATTCTGTCATTTGCAGCAACACGGATGGAACTGGTGGTCAGTATGTTAAGTAAGATCCCACACATTCTCACTCCCATGTGGGAGCCAACGGGAGACGAGCTCACAGAAGTAGACAGTACCAGAGGCTGAGGCTACTGGTGGGCTTGGGGACATGTTGTTCAAAGGACACAATATTACATCCAGGCAGGAGGAATGAATTCCAGAGGTACAGAATGGCTACTATAGTGAACGGCTGTGTACTGTATTTTTGAAAAATGCTAAATATTCTCACCACAAAGAAAACAAAGTAATAACTAGGTGATGTAGTGTGTACTGTAATTCTGTAGATTTGCTAAGGTATGTATATACTGCAAACTCATGTTGTACATAATAAATGCATGTGATTTTATAAATAAATAAGTAAATGTGAGGTAAAGAAAATGACGCCCCCTCCACTCTGCCTCCCCTCAGCCCAGGCTGGGGGCACCTTCTGTCCCCTCTCCCCCATCTCCACAGTGAGGTCTCAGAGGCTAAAATTACAGCAGCACACATGGGGTTAGGAGTGGGGAGTATTTTGAACTATCGTATTTTTGTGAGGAATGGGAAAAAGCATTGAGTCCACATGGTCAGATTGCTCAGTGGTGTTGGGGTCGCCCGCTGAGGTCAGACTCCACCGCTTGCTGATGACAGCAGTGAAACCTCCATCCATGCACTGCAGCTTCCCACAGAGCAGAGAGGACAGAAGGCTGGTCGCGGGCCAGGCACCGGCAGCCTGGGGCCTGGTGGGCCCTGGTGGAGGCTGTTGGCTGACTTGTCTGCACCCTCAGCCAGCCCTCCTGGTGACGCACACATGTGGGAGGGGCACAGCGTTACTGTCTGTGCAAGGTGACAGTTACTAATGTAGCCCTCGTGGAGGTGAGACCCATAGCCTTGCCTTCATTTGTAACGATGCTAACTGATCATTGACATAAAACGAATACAATCAATACTGACCACTGCTCTGACATAAATCACTTATTTTTAGTGGAGCTGCTGTCTTGCACAGTTTCAGAACCAGGAGAAATTTCTGGCAAGGCTGTGGACTGCACTGCTTTGGGGTGTGTGTGGGATTCTATGAATTTGAGGCAAGGCGAGATTTTGGAAAGAACACTGACCAAAGATGGGCCAGTGTCTCTGTTTTTGGAATCTTGTTGTGATCTGATTTACCATAAGTTTTAAATATTAAGTGTTTTTTTAAATATGGTCACATGCCACATAGAGATGTTTCGGTTAATGCCAGACCACACATACAATGGTGGTCTCATTGAATTTATAGTACCATGTTTTTCACTGTACTTTTTTCTACATTTAGCTATATTTAGCTACACAAACACTGACCATTGTGTTGCAGTTGCCTACAGTGTGCAGTACAGTAACATGCTATGTGGGTTTGAAGCCTGGGAGCAGTGGGCCATATACTACTATGTGGCGACTTCTGGGCGTGTGGTAGACTAGACCATCTAGGTTTGCGTCATTCACTCGATGATGTTAACATGAAGATACATTTCTTTTTTTTATTGTTTGGGATTCACTGAGGGTACTAAGAATTAGGTTACACTGATTGCATTGTTAGGTAAAGTCCTTGTAATTGTGTCCTGTCCCCAAGAGGTGTGCCACACACGGTGACCCCCCTCCCTGCTTCCCGTCTCCCTGCTACCTTGTTCCCTTACCCGCACTTTGAGTGGCTCATCTACTGCCTTCGTATTGGAATTGAGTACACTGGATTCTTGCTTCTACATTCTTGGGATGCTTTACTGAGAAGAATGTGTTCCACTTCAAACCAGGTTAATACAAAAGACATAAAGTTGTCATTTTTTTAATGGCTGAATAGTATTCCATGGTATATATATACCATGGCTTGATAACCCATTCCTGGGTTGGTGGGCGTTTAGATTGTGTCCATGTTTTGCTGATTATAAATTGAGCTGTGATAAATAGTATGAGGACATGTTTCTCAGAATGTATCCCCATCAGTAAGCCCGTGAATGGCTGGACAGCCCCAGAGTGGCTTCCAGTTTTTTTGTAATGTACATGAATGTATGTGTATGTGTGTGCTCATGTCATAGAACTGGTGGCCACCTGCACCTGCTTGGGGTCCTAAATAAGAAACCTATCTTTTAGTTATGGCAATAACAGCTTCTGCCTGAGGATTGATTCTGTGCATTGCCCCACACCTGGGGCATTTATTACAGCAGCCCTACCTTACCCTCAGTTTCCCCTCTGTGGTTTCAGTTAACCCTGGCACAAAAACAGGTGAGGTGCAGTACAATGAAATATTTTGAGAAGAGAGAGAACATTTTCACGTATCTGTTATTAAAGCATATGGTTGTAATTGTTTTATGTTATTGTTGTTAATCTCTTATTGTGCTTGATTTATAAACTAAAATGTATGGTAAGTGTTACGTATAGGCAAAAACACAGTGAACCCAGGGTTCAGTCCTGTCTGTGGTTCCGAGCGTCCGCTGGGGTGCCTTGGAATGTATGTTCGGAGGGTCAGGAGGGGACTCCTGTGCTTACTCATTAACACTGTCTAATACACACTGAGATGCTTTTCATTTTATTGCTCAAGTCCTACCTCTTGTTGACAGGAGCTTTCTGCTCTCCTAGAAATGGTTCTTGTGCTTGTGCATTTTATTTCGTTTTTTAATAATAAATGATACTTACTTTTTAAAATTTCAGATTACTTTGAGGGTACACACGGTTAGGTTACCCTCTTCTTGTTGTGTCCCCCACCCAAGAAATGTGCATGTACCCTTACACTGTGTGCGTTTTAGTCTCTGCTCTGACTTCAGGCAGGCTTGTCTTTAATTGATCTAGACATGTATGTGTCTATTTTTTCCCTAAAAAGCCTCACCTAAAGGAGATCCTTCTGTCTCCTGATTTTCCCACAGTGCCCAAGAAGTCAGGAGAGCGCTAGAATAGGACTTGAAGCCTGACCTTCCCTCGTAACCTGACTTGACACCCACGTGTCCCGGGTGAGAGGGATCTGTCAAAAACAAGGAAATAATTCTTGCTGGCTTTATTTTACAATGATGGGATCATCAGTCTAACACTATCACTTTTTTACACATACTATATCTCTTTATCGGAAACGTTGTTAAAAGAAAAACAAATGCAAGTAGTAATAATTTCGGATCGGCTTGCAGTTTTTCAGAACGACATCCTCTTCTCTCTGCCCTTCCCTCCCCTGTCCCGTGCCTTTTCCTCCCTCGCCTCCTTCCAGTCCTCTCTTTGGATTTACCCAGAGGGATGTTGTTCTTAGTGGTTAAAAGCAGTAATACGCAGGTGCGCACACCCAAGGCAGGGAATTCTTCATAGAACCATAAGCTCCTGGAGATGGGGAAGTCTTCATAGATCTTGGAGCCTACCCTTTCTATGATGTAGAAATCCACTGGTAAGACCCTGAGCTCGAAGGGACAAAGCACCTCCCAGGGTCTCCATTCCATTTTCAGACAATTCCAATTGTTAGAACATTGTGTGAGACCAAAGTCCACCCCTATAACTTAGACCAACACTATCTGACCCCCCCCCTTGCTCCAGCGCCTTCAAAAGCACTTTGTAAGGGTGGACATGGGAGAGAGCAGGTGATTGTCTGGCCTTTGGGGTCCACATGAATTCCTGCTAATTCTTCTAGCACAGATACTTACAGATGTTTGTCTCTGTCCTTCCTTCCTTTCACCTTTTCTTCTTATGTGGGTTGGCTTTGAGTGTTCACTGTTCACCTGGCCTGAACTGGCATCACCGTATGAGGTCCCCTCTGAAAGCACACAGGAAGCTGGCCGGGAAGGGGGGAAGTCCAGAAGAGCAGACCACTGCCTTAATGCAAGAGATCGGATTGGGATTTGGGAAGCCGTATTTCAGAGCTGAGTCACTCTTTGTGACCTTCATGACGTAAAACCGTCTCCCTAGATATTCTCTCCCGTCTGCTGCCAAGTTTTATTTCTGCCACTTTGTACTGAAAATGACCTAAGTCATAAATTTTTGGCCCTAAGTATAGGTCTTTATATTTATCCTTATTTAATGGCTTTTCCTGAGCCTCAGCCCGTCATCACGGGATAAAACTAATATGACTGGCCCATGCCCTTAAAGAGTTGACCATATTGTCCAGGTACAAGGTCGCACGCACACCTTGTCTTTTATTCATCTTTCTCCTGCTTTGGCATGGAAGCTCTTGCATATAAAAACTCTAAGTTGTGACTGTGAAAACAAGAAAACCAATGGACATTTGAGATGAAGCCGTTTGCCCCGGCTGGTGTGGTAACCTACTTGGTGAGATGGTGGAATTGGTGAGTGAAGGGAATGACTGTCTGCCTGGTCTCTGGTACTCTGCCCGTGTATTGAGGTAAATCAGAGTTCTAATAGGCTTTTAATGTGCTTTCTGTAAACTTATTAGAAATAGATATCTTGCCTGATGCCTGCTATTTACCTTGCATACTAATGTCTGTGGATCAACAATGGAAAATTTTCATCTGCTCCCAAGCAGACTCGAGGTCTGAAAATCATTTTCAGAAATTTTAGAAATGTTAGCAACCCAACTTTGTGGTAAGTAGCTGAAACCACATCTAACGTTTGGATCAAACTTAGTACGTTTTCAAAGCTCTACTGCGTCTTGCGTGTCTAACTGGCATTTTTATGACTGTTTCTAGTATTTGCAATGTATTCTTTTGTTTCTGGTTATTGACCGGCTGCTTTATAGATGCCATTTGTTGTCTATCATCAGAGTAAATTTAGGGGAAAAAATGCTTTGTCATTCCAGTTGGCCGTGAGATTGTCCCCAGTCTTTTCTGTTGAGCAAAAAAGTAAAAGTTTTCTCAAAGGGATTTGAGAATTTTAAGCTATGCATTTTTGATACCACCGATTTGCATTTCACTGATTGCTTCTAAACTGCAGCTGCCTAGTATTTTTTTTCTGCAGGAGAATTAATCTGTATATGCGTGTGTGTGTGTGTGTGTGTGTGTGTGTGTGTGTTTGCGTATCTCAAAGAGGTACCAAAGTTATATCTCAGGAAGAAGTACTGATTTTTAAGGATTTTAGATACTTAATCCTTTGAGGGAAGTTCTGCAGTCTTGATATCTTTAAAAAGGCCACAGCTGTTTTGCCTAGAAGGCCTTGACTCCAAGTCTTGCCAAACCACTGTGAGATGAGGTGGAGGATCTTTGGAAAACAAATAAAACTTGCGCCGGCTTGTGAGTGCAGTAACAAGCCTCCCACAGCCCTAGAGCTCAGCATCCAGGGCTGCCTGTGCAGCTGAAGTCTCAGGGCAGCTCCTCAGGCAGGTGGAGGAGCTGAGAAAGATGGTCCCATGGGGAGCATCCTTCTCCTCTGTGCTCCTGGTTCCTTCTCACTGGTCCAGCCTTAGCCTCCTGACTACCTCTCCAAACCCTCTCCCTCCTCCTCACCCTTCCCATCACATTTCCCCTTATTTTTCTTTAAGAAACTGATTCGTGTATGCTGTCATTCTGGTTTTATGTGTTTGTGTTTGCTTTCTGTCTCCGTGCGGGACATAAGAGCCATGATCCTCTCCCGTGTCCTTCACTTAGTGCCTCTGTGGTTGGAACAGGGTGGGCACAGTGTGGGCACTCAGTACATATTTGCTGAATAAATGAATGGATTTGACAGTGACCTTAACCACACCTGGAAGGATTTAGGAGAGTTTTTTATTCCCTTTAAAGAATAAAATGCTCCAGTTTAGCCTCAGGTTGAGATAGGTTCCATTTTGTTTGCAGAATAGTTGTTTGAACCGGTTACCTACCAAAATCGCTCTTCTCTGCTCTCCATCTGCAGTCTGCCTTTTTCATCTTTGACTGGTTTCCTTAAAAAATGTCAACGTGGACTTCCCAAAGATGATGTGGATGAAGAGCCTTCCACAAATGTGGACTGAATCTTCAGGGATTCCCACAGGTTCTACAGTACCCAGTTTTAGTTCAGAAAACATGAGCAGCCTGCCTTACAGTCGTGGCCTGCGTAGCTAAGCCCGAGACTGCTTGTAGGCAGCTATGTAGCGTTTCGCTTACACTGGAAAACAGCAAAGTGGCAAATTGTAGAGGTGTGCAGGGCCCCGGTCTCCGCGGTGTGCAGGGCCCCGGTCGTCTCCACACTGTGCAGGGCCCCGGTCGTCTCCACACTGTGCAGGGCCCCGGTGGTCTCCGCGGTGTGCAGGGCCCCGGTCGTCTCCATACTGTGCAGGGCCCCGGTCATCTCCACACTGTGCAGGGCCTGGGTCGTCTCCTCACTGTGCAGGGCCCCCGTGGTCTCCAAGGTGTGCAGGGCCCCCGTGGTCTCCACACTGTGCAGGGCCCCCGTGGTCTCCGCAGTGTGCAGGGCCTTGGTTGTCTCCTCACTGTGCAGGGCCCCTGTGGTCTCCAAGGTGTGCAGGGCCCCCGTGGTCTCTGCAGTGTGCAGGGCCCCCGTGGTCTCCACAGTGTGCAGGGCCCCTGTGGTCTCCAAGGTGTGCAGGGCCCCCGTGGTCTCCGCAGTGTGCAGGGCCTTGGTTGTCTCCTCACTGTGCAGGGCCCCCGTGGTCTCCAAGGTGTGCAGGGCCCCCGTGGTCTCCACACTGTGCAGGGCCCTGGTCGTCTCCACACTGTGCAGGGCCTTGGTTGTCTCCTCACTGTGCAGGGCCCCTGTGGTCTCCAAGGTGTGCAGGGCCCTGGTAGTCTCCTTACTGCGCAGGGCCCCTGTGGTCTCCGCGGTGTGCAGGGCCTCCGTGGTCTCCGCAGTGTGCAGGGCCCCGGTCGTCTCCACACTGTGCAGGGCCCTGGTCGTCTCCACACTGTGCAGGGCCCTGGTCGTCTCCATACTGTGCAGGGCCCCGGTCTCCGCGGTGTGCAGGGCCCCGGTCGTCTCCATACTGTGCAGGGCCCCGGTCATCTCAGCAGTGTGCAGGGCCCCGGTCGTCTCCGCAGTGTGCAGGGCCCCGTCATCTCCGCACTGTGCAGGGCCCCGGCCGTCTCCATACTGTGCAGGGCCCCGGTCGTCTCCACACTGTGCAGAGCCCCCGTGGTCTCCGCGGTGTGCAGGGCCCCGGTCGTCTCCATACTGTGCAGGGCCCCGGTCGTCTCAGCAGTGTGCAGGGCCCCAGTCGTCTCCGCAGCGTGCAGGGGCTCCCTCCTCCGGTTACTATTGCTTTGCATTCGCATAATGAAGAATAACGCACCTCACGGCTGTCCAGTGGTTCGGTAGCTTCAGTCTCCAGTGGGCAGGTACTGTTAACTTTGTGTTAGAGGATTAAAATAGGAAAAGGACATCCAACTTCAGACCCCTGCATCCTCTGGAAAGGGGCCATCGCTTTAGGACGTCTGCTGAGGGCGCTTCCTGAATGGGCTTCTCTTGCTTTGGTATTTGTAAGGTGAGACCTAAACCTCGAGTAATCTTTACGTGATTACTCATTGTGTGGACCTTGGAGGGCTACCGAAGTGTTGTGGAGACCTGATGTTTATAGGGACCCTAGGAAAGGTGTAGTAAGAGTAATGAGATTACAAGGGACATACCTGGTAGAGGACTGCAGTGGTTAAGGGAGGCTCTCTAACCAGCCAGACTAAGACGTGAGCTCAGGTTCTGCCTCTCTGGCAGAGACTGGGACAGTCTGGGTAAAGATACCTTAGAGGCTGCAATGCCCCTACTCATGAATGTGGATAATGATACTGTCAGAAGGGCTGTTGTCAGGGGCCATAGAAATAATGCACATGAGGGATGCACGTCATTGTCACGTCCCTGTTCCAGTCCTTCTGTTGGAAAGTGTCACTTTCTGGCTTCTTTCTCATTTTGTTCCATGAGTAAATATGCCGCCAACCAATATGAAAATGGATTTTTTTCTTCTTGTCTCTTTCTCCCCTTCTTTTCTTTTTACTCTTTTAATTAAAAGGTCCAGTATTCTGTAATATCTCAAATGAAACACGAGCTCACCTAGAACACGATCTCTCAAGTGTACTAACAGAGATTTCACAGAAAATTTGGAATGCTTGTGTCGGGAACAATACTGTCTTCACCAGGCCCGAAAGTTAGAGCTAAGATAAAACTGCAGTCGGAAGTCAGAAGTGAGGAACGAAGGTGGAGACCTCTTTAAAACTCTGTATGGATTTGATCTTTAACGCTTTAAAAGTGAATGCTGAAGGATGCTTTTGTGTGATTTTTTTTTTTTTGTTCCATTTAAATGTAGATTTTTAACAAGGCTTTTCTTGGGAGGTACATCTTCTGCAGTGAAATTTTAATCAGGACTCCTTTGTAGGGAGAGAAAATATTTAGCTTCTTGTATATTTGCCCCTCCCACGTTTTCTGAAGCTCTTATTTAACCCTGGGTGAGAATTGTTAGTTGAAATAAGAAGAGCTGACTGGCATTTTTAGCCTAGACAATTTCACTATATTTCCTTAACACTTCTGCTTAGAGAGATTTACAGTGTATCTACATGTAGAGGTAGGGCCTTTAAAAATATTTTTCGTTTTTCTTCAGGACCAGGAAAATATCTTTAATCATGACCAAATGAATGAATACTTGGATTATTGAAGCGTCTTGGAAATCTACTTTATTTATTTATGTGCTATTGGATATTACTGAGGATAAAAGAGGCTGTTTTTGCTTTCTTTAACCATTAATTTTTGTGTTTAACTTTGTTTACCTTACTGGACACACTCCATCTGCATAATCTGGCCACAAGGACAGGTATGAAAAATGATCAAAAAAGGAAATACAGGCAAGTGTAGCACTCTGGTTAAAGCCAAGATACACAGAGACTGACACACCGTGTCTGTTCATTTGGCCCTTCTGTCCTGTGGGAGGAAGACAACAAATCAGATTTATTGCATACTTACCCATTGATCCATTCATCCATTAATTCATTTCTTAAGTAAATATTTGTCAAAAACGTCTTAGGTGCTGGGCGTGGTGGCTCACGCCTGTAATCCTGACACTCTGGGAGGCTGAGGTGGGTGGATTGCTTGAGTTTAGGAGTTCTAAGAGACCAGCCTGCGCAAGAGCAAGATCCTGCCTCTCATAAAAACTAGCAGGGTGTTGTGCCTCCAGCTACTCTGGAGGCTGAGACAGGAGAATTGCTGGAGCCCAAGAGTTTGAGGTTGCAGTGAGCTATAATTGTGCCACTGCACTCTACCCTGGGTGACAAAGTGAGACTGAAAAACCAAACCCATTGTAGGTTATAAATACTGTGCTAAGTACTGAGGAAGTGAATTAAACAAACAATCCCTGCCTTCAGGAAGTATATAGTCTGGCGGTTTGATTATTAAATATACTAATAAACTGTGATGATGTCTGCAGTAGTGCAGTGCGGGGGGAGATGGGAGCATCCTGCAGTGTCGCCAACACTATTGGGACTTGAGCTGGCATCAGGAGCATGACTTTTCCAGCTAAAACCTATAAAATCAAAGAATTGGAGAAAGCAAGGTAAAAATGAGGGCAAAGAGGGAGGCACATGGGAAGCAGTAGCTGAAGGGGATCCCTGTGTATCCAACAACTACACTCATCTCAGTGAAGCCAGGGAATGGATGAGAGGTGCTGAGTTTTGACAAAACTGACTGAAAAACAGGGTCTAGCTTAGGAAGCTCCAAGGAACCCTGTTCCATTGTATCCTACGGACAGACATGACAGTGTTCACGGATGGGAGATAGGCTGGTACTGGGGTTCTGTGCCCTAGCTACAGTGTATGTGATAGGTTAGAGGGGGCAACTCAGAAGACAGGCAGACCACTTCACTAACTCCAGTGTGGCCCAGTGTACCTTCGACTCCATTGGTGACACCAGGGGCAAGAGAAGTTGCATGCATTACAGACCTAGTGTTTGCAATGTGGTAGGGCTTTGGACTGTGGGGATGAAGGAGGGTGAGTCGTGGCTGCTATCCAGTTCTCCAGCTTGGGCTCCTTGGGTAAATGGTGGTACCATTCACTGAGACAGGAGTAGAACAGGGTTGGGGACAGTGATGACCTCAATTTGACAGGTTAAATTGAAGGACATCCACGCACCTGGATATAAAGCTCAGAAACTTAGAAAGGAGGAGAGATGTGTTGGAGATATTGATAGTAACTGGAAAGGATGAGGCCACAGAAGAAGAGCAAGCGGGTGGATGGAGACCTGAACCCCTTGGGACAGCAGCGCAGAAAGTCTCTTTCCCTGAATTAATTCTCCCTGAGGTTGTTATTCTCATTTTGATGTGGGCTAGTCAAGTGTGCATCTATGATGTGGTTGATCAACATTGGAACAAATAGAGTGGGTGTGAGCTGAAAGCTGCTTTTTGCAAACAGTTTGCTGCACGAATTTGATAAGGACTGGTCATAGTGCAAGAGACTATCCCTTAGACATTTTTAAATACAAAAAGCAATATCATGGGCAAAAAAGTAAAGTCCACAGAAACATAAACAGTGACTTAAGTGATTTGCTGTTTTTGTATTTCTGGAGAGGAAGGGAAGGAGTAAGCTTTGAGGAGGGAGGGGGAAGTGGGCTTCAGCTAGGTCTGTCTTATTTTCCTTAAAATTGTCAGAGGTGAATGTGGGAACATACTAACATTCCTTAAATCTGGGTTGTAGGTAACACGGATAACCATTATTATATCATTTTTAGCACTTTTCTGTGTGTTTGGAATATTTTGTAACTAAAATATTTTTTAAAAGAAACCAAACTCAGATGGGATGGTGTCTGTGCTGGCTGCCTATTTGGTTTAGTTCCAGGAATCCATGAAAGGCGCTGGTGATACTCAGTTAAAAGGGATCTGTGTGCAGAGACCTGGCCTTAGTGGATGCGGATGTTCACATAGTTCTACATGAAAGTTACCAAACTGCGCGTCCTCCCCCCCCCCAAAAAAAACCCTCTGCTGTTTGCTCTGCATGGGAGGAAAGTCCCATCTGAGAGCAAATTAGTTCTGTGTAGAGGCTTTTATTTTCTCTCACCTTTTGCTACCAGTAGAATTCCTGGGTAATTTGAGTCATGATTTTTTTTTCTTGGAACTTCTGATCAAAGGTGTCTCCATCCAAATGTGGGCAGAATGGCTGTGGTGGAGGCTGAGTGTTCACAGGCAGGAGAAAGGGGAGAGGGCTCTTTGGGTGGAGGAGATAGAAGCTTCCTCTAGGGATTAGTTTTTTTTTAAACCCCTTTGAATGGGCTCATTGTTTATAAGAACAGCTCCTTAATGGAAAAACAAAGAGGCAAGAGGGTCTGTAATGTGCTCCCTGCTTTCCTTTGCTCAGCCTCATTGTTTATTTGATTTATCAAGTCTCAAGTAGTTGCACTGCTCAGTGACCTTCCTTGAGCTATTTCTCTAGAGTATCCCTTTACTTTATTTAGAAACATAATATTTAAAAAAGCTGGAGCTGAGTCAAAAAATCATCACCTTTTTGATGTGGCTGTTTCCCCCCATTTTTTTTTGAAACCGTAAACTTGCCCAGGGCCATCAAAGCTGAATTGCAGTTTCTTAATCCGCAAGTCTTTCTGGGTGGGAGGCTCTGCTGCTCCCTGCCCTGCCATCTGCACCATCTGGTCCGCAGGGGGCAAGAGGCTCTCACTGGGTCCTCCTGGCCTGTTTGTACATAATTAGAGGATACCATGCCACGTAATTTGGTCCTAAATGGTAGATAAGGGACCTGCCAAAAGTGCTAACTCCAGGTAGTGGTCTAAGGCTACCCCTGATTGACATAAGGGGTATATAGTGGTCTAAGGCTACCCCTGATTGATATAGGGGTACCCCTGAAGTGGGCCCGCATGGTGTGTTTATGGAAAGAGATCTCTTTGCATTTTAATACAGCTGTTATTTCTGAGCCTTGCTTTTCTTTCTTTCCTTCTTTCCCCTTTCCTCCCTCCCTTCTCCTTCTCTCTCTCTCTCAAGCTTTTTTTTTTTTTTGGCAACTTTTTTTTGGCCAGGGTCAGGTTTGAACCCACCACCCCCAGTATATGGGGCTGGCGCCCTACTCCTTGAGCCACAGGTGCTGCCCACATTCTCAACTTTTAATAAGAACTCTTAGCCATAAAGAAAGTTTGAAGACCGAGGAGTAAATGCCAAACATAATTTCAACACTTTAACAATGAACTGTTTTAAGTTTTAGCATCTTTCCTCTCATGTCTCTGTACTTTCTCTTATTACTAGGTTTTATTGTTCCTTAGTGTTTTCTTTCTTAAACCTCAGGGGCTGCAAAAGGTGTACATGGAACTCAACTAGGAAGCTGATGGTGGGGAAGAGGTGCTACAACGGGCCCAAGCATGGAGATTTGGGTGACTAGCATCTTCAAGGATTAAAATTCTAATATCCGGGATTTTAGCGCCCAGAATTACAGTTTCCTATTTGGATATTCATGGCTTGACTACTAGATGAACTTTAGAATCACATTATTAAACTGTCTCTCTCCATGCAAAAATACACCAAAAAAGTAAATGCTGTCACCATAGACTGTGATTGGAATCACATTAAGTGTATTTTTTATTTTAAAGATAATTGATATTTTTTAAAGTACAGTTTTCCTACTGTGAAATATGTCTCTATTCCAATGGGACTTCATTTTGCGATTGTTAGTAGAGCTTTTTTACTTTTTATCATCTTCATATGAATTACGTGTCTTTCTTGCTTTGTTTATTCTTACTCATCCTTTTTGCTCTTGTGACCTTCGGGTTTAATCAGGAAGCAGTATTGTAGGGTGGTTTCTCTCCAGAATCTTGTACTCAGACTGCATCTTACTTGCTGCCGGTGAGACTTTGGGTAAGATGCTTAATTCTTCCAGGCCTGGGTTTTCTCACCCATAAAAGGTGGATGATAATGGCATCGACTTCATGGGGATGTTGTAAAAATCAAATGAGTTACTGTGTTAAGGGCTTAACATTCTTAACACTGGTTCTGGCGATTAGTATGTTTTTAAAAAATATTATCTATTTTTATTAACTGATAATTGCTGGTAAATAGGAAAGCTGTTGACTTCTAGTATTTATTTTCAAATTTATAGGTATGCTAAATGTTTTATTTGTTCAGATAATTTCTCTGTCATTACATCTGTGCTTTCCAGGCCAGCCTGTAATACTATCTGCCAATAATAATATTTTTCTTTCACTTCCAATTGCTGTATACTGGATTTCTGTTTATATAGCATTGACCTGGCTTCAACTTCCTGAATAATAGTGATTAATAGTGACGATAACCATCCTGGCCGTTATTTGTGTGTGTGTATGTGTATATGTAGATATATTCAACCTGTGAATATTTATCTTTGTATATATTTAATCTTATGCATGCACGCACACACACACACACACACACGTATATATTTATCAGGTTTAGGTTTATGTCTTGGAAGTTTGTACTTCAACAAAATATAGAATGAGTATTGAATTTTATCAAATACTATTTATCATTCTTTTTCTTTTTATGATTTATAATATTTCTCCTTTGATCAATTGGTGTGCTTTCTCATAATGTTTCTAATCCTGTTTTCTGGTGTAAAATCAATTTGATTTTAAACTTTCTGACATGACTTGATGCTCATATTGTATTTAAGATATTTTTCTGTGTCTTCATACATAGCTTTGGTTCATAATTTTTCTTTTTTATCCTCAACAGTATTAGATTTTGATATTGAGATCGAATTTGTTTTTGAAATGAATTGTATTTTTTTCCAAATGTCTTAATCTGGAAAACTTTTCACAACATGAAATCATTTGTGCCTTGGAATGGGGATGCTCATATGGGTACTTAAGGGAAGAGTCATATCTTGATGTGCTTGCATTGCTAGTAATAATGATTTAATAAGCTTAAAACCGGCTTGGCGCCTGTGGCTCAAGTGGCTAAGGCACCAGCCACATACACCCAAGGTGGGGGGTTCGAATCCAGTCCTGGCCCGCCAAACAACAATTATGGCTGCAACCAAAAAATGGCCGGGCGTTGGTGGTGGGCGCCTGTGGTCCCAGCTACTTGGGAGGCTGAGGCAGGAGACCAGGAGACCTCGTTTGAGCCCAGGAGTTGGAGGTTTCTGTGAGCTGTGATGCCACGGCACTCCACCCAGGGGGACAGCTTGAGGCTCTGTCTCAAAAAAAAAAAAAAAAACAAAAAAAAAAACTTAAAACCAATATTAGAAGTTTGAATAAACTTAAACATAAAACTACCAGAGTCAAAGTCTGTCTATTTCAGTATTTTCATTGTTACTAGTTCTTTCATGTTTTCCATTTCTTAAGTCAATTTTGGTCACTTACGTTTATCAAGTTGTTAAAATTTAATGTAAGTGTAGAATTTTAGTAGTTCATTAGAAGAAATAGCAAACAGTTCTTCCTTGTCTATGCTTATGCCCTCTTTCAGATCGTGCTTGTATTTTCTGTCTTTTTAATCTTACGCAGACAATGCCAGTGGTATTTTAGTTTGTTGTGTGTCTCCTGCCATCCACCCAGCCTGCTTTGGGATGTATTTATAAATTTTAATAATTTTCGTTTTGCCAATTTACAATTTGCTTTTGTCACTGTCATTATTTTTACTTCTTCCTGATTTTTTCCAACTCCTAAAAATGATTGCTTATGCTGGGTTTTAGGACAGTGAGATGGTATTCATGCCACTAATTTCATTACTCATAAAAGGATATCGTTGGTAATAATATTGCTTGCAAATGTAAATACATATTAGTAAAAGGCAAAAGATTTGTACGATCTGAAGACAAACCAGAGTATGTAAATAATTTTAAAACTTTCCCTATAGAATTGCAAAACATGAAATTCTTTGTGTGTATATGTGTTGTGTGTCCATAGGCACATACAAGTGTCACTTGGGCATAAATGTTCATTATGGGATATACCCGAATCTATCATAATATTATATGATAGCCTTTTCAAAGACTTTGAGAGTAAATTGATTCAGACTTGCTTCTTATGATCCAAGAAAGGAAATAGCTCATCCTGTTGTTAATAACCAGCAAAGGGGAAAGAGATTCCTGGTGTCCTTGCTCATTTACTCCAGGACTCTGAAAAATTTTGATAAGAATATTCTCACTTGTGGTCGTCAGGTCTTACTTGCTATGTTTTGAGCCTGTTTCCTCTTCTTTATTCTTCAGAGCCATCAGAGTGCAAAGTGGATGTTCTTAGCAATCTTTTACATGCTTGAAGATATGTGTTAGATGGCCGAACCTTCCATACGCTATTTCTTCCACCTTTTTATTTTATTTTGGTTTTGGATGATTGCAGCTTTTCCTAATTAGCTTTTAAAAATGGAGAGCAAAACACCCTTTGCTTTCAGAAGGGTATGCGTAGTGCTCAGTGTAGGGCGGAGCTCTGAAGTGGTAACTTTTGATTAGGTGTTTCCCCTTCGTGCTTTTATGTCTATTTCTGCCTTAACACAGAGTGACTTTCTGTGCCATCTATCTGTTGTAGAAATCCTGCTTAGGTGCGTTGTATATTCTAAGTTCATAGTTTCCTTCTGAACATCCCATTGATTGGCTGGATCAAAATTTATTGCATCAACCTTTTATTGTTGCTTTTTTAGGGAATTAGCTTTTCTTTTCTTTCTTTCTTTCTTTTTTTTTTTTTGGATAGACTGTATTTTTTAAAGCACTATTAGGTTCATAGTAAAATTGAGTGGAAGGTACAGATTTCCCATATGTGCCCTGCTCCACATATGCAAAGCCTCCCTGCTGTCAATATCCTGTCTCAGAGAGGTAGATTTATTACAACTGGCGAACCTGGCTGGGCGCCTGTGGCTCAAGTGGCTAAGGCACCAGCCACATACACCCAAGGTGGCGGGTTCGAATCCAGTCTGGCCCACCAAACAACAATGACGGCTGCAACCAAAAAATAGCCGGGCGTTGTGGCGGGCGCCTGTGGTCCCAGCTACTTGGAGGCTGAGGCAGGAGACTCGCTTGAGCCCAGGAGCTGGAGGTTGCTGTGAGCTGTGATGCCATGGCACTCTACCCAGGGGGATAGCTTGAGGCTTTGCCTCAAAAAAACAAAACAAACAAACAAAATAACTGGTGAACCTACAAGGACACGTCCTCACCCAAGTTCCCCAGTTGACATTAGGGGGCCACTGTTGGTGTCACACATTCGTCTGTGGGTTTGGATGAAAGCACCTACTATTGCTATCACGCAGACTAGTTTCCCTGCCTTGCCAACCCCTCATCCTCCACCAATTCTTCCCTCCCTCCCGACTCCTGGCGATTTCTGATCACTATAGTTCTGCCTTTTCCAGAATGGCATATAGCTGGAATGTGATGGCGTATAGATATTTCAAATTGGTTTCTTTTACTTAGTAGCATGGATTTAAGTTTCCTCCTCATGTTTTCATGGCTTGATAGCTCATTTCTTTTTGGTACCGAATAATATTCCATTGCCTGGATGTACCACAGTTTATTCATTTATTCACCTGATGAGCAAGGTTTCGTTTGCTTCTATGTCTTAACAATTTAGAAGATAACCTGCTATACACAGGTTTTTAGAGTGGGTGTTTTTCACTTTTTTTTTTACCAATATAAAAAACAGTGTAATGATTTTCCTTTCAGCTAATTTTTGTTACTATCGCTGATTATTTATATAAATTCCTTAAAGTGGATTTGCTGGATTAAGAAATAATCACATTTTAAGACTTGGATACATATTCAGAAAGGCTAAACCAACTTCTACTTTCACCAGCAATGGATGTATTTTTATTAGTCTTTCTAATACAATAGATGAAAAGGTAGAGACCTTTCTGCACGGGTGGTTTACCCAGGCTGCTGTGACAAATGAGCACAAACTGGGTGGCTTAAAACAAGAGAAATGTACTGTGTCCCAGTTCTGGAACCCAGAAGTCTGAAATTAAGGATGGCAGGGCCCTGCTCCCTCTGAGGGCTCTGGAGAAACACCCTTAGCATCTGGTAGTTGCTGGCAATCCTAGGAGTTCCTTGGCTTATAGACACATTACTCCATGTCTGCCCCCATTTGTATGTGGTCTTCCCCTCCCTTTGTCTGCCGGCCTTCTTACCAGGACACCACTAGTGGGATTTAGAGTTTACCTTATTGCAGTGTGAGCTCATCTTATCTAGTTACATCTGTAAAGATCCTATTTCCAAATAAGGTCGCATTCTGAGGTTCAGGTGGATATGGATTTTGGTGGAGGCATTATTCAATGTTCCAGTTGTCTGGGTTGTTATTTTTTTGTTATTTAGTTTAACATGATGAATAATGAAAATCTTATTAGAGCACTAATAAGATTTATTAGTCCCAAGCAGCAGCCAGAGGGATGATTGATGAATAACTTTTACCTTTTCCTCTTATTTTATGTTGACATCATCTTCAGTGATAAAGTTGATAAGATTAGTCTTGATTCTTCTTCCTTGTTAATGCACGTATCAAATAGCCATATCCTAGATATCAAACTTCACTAGAACATTTAAAAAGTAAGAAAATATATTGTGGGTTTACATAGATATGGGATGGATAGCTTCTCTTTTAATTTTATTGCTAATACTGTTCCTCATGATATATTTAATGCTACTTTGTCATTTTTATTCTAGATAGCTCAAAAACATTGAAAAGTTCACTTTAGCTATTTTATTTAATCCCCAAAAGGAGATGTCTGGAAAATGAAATGTGGTAGCTTTAAAAGCTTCTCTGGTGTAGAACCAGAAGTGAAGTCTGTTTGAACTAACAGAAAATTCAGGTGTGTAGATCATTACTTCCAAAGATGATGTTTGTCTAGTTTATTTATCCAATTGGATTTATTTGCTATAAATGCTATGGGCTTGCAATGGCTTAAACATGCAGAAGGACTTGGCTGTCTTGTTCTGTAGTGCAGTTGGGCTGATGGGCCGGGGGTGTTGTCACTAAACAGGGTAGTTGTCACTCCACTGCTGTTTCCTCTGGGTGCTCATGTGGCTTTCCAGGTTTCTCTTTTCTGTGCTTTCTTGTACAGATGTCAAAAGGCGTTTAAAATACCTGGAGCCACGTTTTAAGGCAAAATCAAGAACTTCATTGTCTTTACTGTAAACCTTTCTTGAGCACCTGCCTCCCAGCCCTGTGCTGGCCACAGGGGTGCTAACCAAGACAGGGAGAACAAATTTTAAGAAATTCAAACTTGTTAGCTGAAACATAGCACCTAAACTTTCAATTGTAATACCATGTAAGAGATATGACAGTTGAGAGACTTTAGAAGTGCAATGGGGAGATGGACGGGGAGATGATTAATTGTTTGATTGGAGGAGGCTCATTGGGGAAAGTTGCCCAGAGGAATTAAGATTTGACTATCATGATTTTGTTGTTGTTGTTGTTATTGTTGTTGTTTTTTTCAGATATCAGGTCCTGTATCACAAACCTGTGATTTGTAAGGGCATCATTTAGTTCTGATGTGCTCAGCCATGTTTTGAGGCTGAATTTCATACTTGGGATTGCTGATGATATGCTTGGGTTTGTGTGATCATTTGCTTAATGTGTGGTGACAGTGAGGCTGAGTTCTCAGTCGCTGCTCTGATTAAGCTGCATCTGCATCAGGGGTGACCCAGAGAGGGAATGGGACGTTTGTGCCATGACTGCGGGGACAGGCTAAGCTCCAAGGGGCTGCTGTTGTGGTCAGCCCAGGAGAGCCAGTCCTGAACACTGCTGCCAGGGTGTGATCTTTATACCCTTCTATCACAGTCCTTCCTCCAAACAGTGCTCACTGCAGGTGGGAGGGTGTCAATGCTTGGTCAAGAAGACCAGGCACATCTGGGCAGCTCCAGAATGTCACCAGTATAGTGTTTGGATATGTGTACTTCCTGAGAGTTGCAGGACAGAAGCTAATGCTCATCTGTGGTATCTGAGAATTGCACAAGAATTATCTCCAAGCATCTTGCCTTAATTATAAGGAATATATAGCTTCAGAGTGTGGGGTCCCTACTACCACTTGAAAGGCATCTGAGCACGTTTTTGAACCCTCTCAAATGGATGCCGGAAAGGGTGTGGGAGATTATGAATGAGTGATCAGGAACGTGAAAGCAGTTGGGAGGAAGTAGTCTTTTGGGTGGCCCCTGAACCCTGAGTCAGACAAAAATACATGGCTACACTACAGTGAGAATAGTAGTTGTGGATGTGGATTTGAAGCTGTGTGGATTCTGATGGTCCCTGGAAACATGGTTTGAAAGCCCAGAGCCCCAAGTGCTATAGTTATAAAGCCATCAGTCCAGGCTGAAGTGGGGACCCAGTAGCACAGGATAGGAGAATGCCAGGTGTCTAGACCCCTTGAGCCTGCAGTGGGAACCGGTGTTCACCTTGCCCGGCATCATATATGTTGCAGGTCTCCTTCCCAGGGAAACAGCTCTTAGGTGGAGCTTTGCACACAGAGTGTTTATCCGGGAGTGCCCTTGAGATCAGCAGCTGGAGAGGGGTGAGGAAGGAACAGAGTGGGTACAGGGAGAGGTTGAGATGCAACCCGTGCCAGCCTTGGCCAACCCCACAGGGAGCTCTAGGGCTACAGTGGAATTGTCTCAAGTTAGACGGAGATGGCCAGGCCTTCATACCCCCATATAAATTGGGTAAGGGGTAGGAATAAGCATGAACTGGAGCAGGCAGCTCTCTACAGCTCAGGGAATCCCAGATGGCAAGTTGCTCATTGAAGGGGCGTCTAGGTTGGGCATTGTGGCAACCTACAGTATTTTATTACATGGCTTCATTCATGGAAGCGTCTAATGACTGTATGTTTACTGTTCACGCACTGGACTCACGCACTGCTCTTGGTCCTGCAGAAAGAGTGTTGAACAAAACAGACTGGCTCCTCTGCTGTGGGAGGGGCCTACTAACTGAGAGCCAGCAGGCAAATAAGACAAGGAACAGGAAGCTACCAGGTGAATGGGTGCTCTGATGGCCACAAAAGGCTGACAAGAGAGCCAGTGACAGGGGCTGTGAAGTACCAGCAGCCATGGCAAGGTCTGGGGCAAGAGCTTTACGGGCAGAGGGGAGGCAGGGCAGAGCCCAGGAAGGGATGCAGGCATGGTGTGCTCCAGAACAGAAGCAGAGGATGGTCAGAGCAGGAGGAGCAGAATGAGACAAGGGGAAGCAGGGAGTTCAGGTTTTATTGTAATCGTGATGGCAGTTATCAGAAGGTTTGAAAGCAGGAAGGAGCTTTTCTAGAGAGTGTGCTGAGGATACTCTCATCCTAATTTGATTGTTTTATTTGAGGAACTCATTTAATATTTGATAATCCTATCTAGTGGGCACTGTGATTATCCCTGTGGTACAGAAGAGGGACCTGAGACATGGACTTGCCTGAGGCCACATGGCCAGTGAGTGGCAGAGCACAGGACCCAAGCAGAGGAAATCAGGATGGTTCAGTGCTGGAGATGGATGTGCATGATGGATTCAGCTTGGTTTGCGGAGGCTGGACTGATGTGAGAGGTGAACAAAAGAGAGAAGAGCGAATCCCTGATGGTGCATGGTTTTTGACTTGAGCAAATACAGGGTGGTTGTAAAGTTCGTGTGCAATTTGTTCTTTATTCGAGGGCTCTGGAGGGCGTGGGAGAAGTCTTTGGGCTGCCACAGGTCCTTCAGTGACCTGGAAGGAAGACTAAACCATCTTCTCTGTAAGGAACATGGTTTTTTGAGTAGGAATCCCTTGCTCTTTGCTGTCTCCAGAAATCATTTGCTTTTCTAAAGCTTGATTGTCCTGAGCCCTTGCAGTGGGACTGGTTGGAATAAGATGAGGTGGCTCAGGCCCCTTCCTGATCCCCCTGCCCTTAGAACATCCTGGTCCATGAAAGCTGCTTAGCGTTGAGTCTGCTGCCACCTGTCATCGTGCTATTGGCCAGCACCAGGTGAAAGGCAGATGCAGAGATTGGCATCAGCGATACGGTGGTGTCTTACATCCTGAATGGACGATAATGCCAGTGTTTACAGGGATTTATTTACTTGGGACTCTGTTTGCAAAAGAAAAAAAATTCCGATTCTGAGAGAGAATATGTTTTTCATTCTATGTGAGGGGTTGTTTTCTACTGAAAAGAAGAAAGGAAGAGTACTAACTGGTTATGGTTTTCTTTTTGAAATCTCTAGAATTGTTCTGTCTAATGTGGTAGTTAATATTTGGCTACTTATATTAAAATTTAAGTAAATTAAAATGGAGTAAAATTAAATATCCAGTTCTTTCATCACAGTGGCCATATGTTGTGCTCACCAGCCACGTGTTGGACAGAGCAGGTACGTAACATTTCCATCACCACAGAAAGAGCTATTGGACACTTCTGCTTATAGCCTTAGAATCTCAGAGATACCTGGACTTTTGGAGTCACATGGTAAATTGTGGTGCTCCAGGAACCTAAGTGAGTACAGAGAAACCTACAGGTGGGCCTCGATATGAAAAAACAAGCAATCACATCTAAAGGGACAACTTTGAAATTCTATAATCTGAAGGTGGGGGTGGGAGTCTTATTTTATTGGCCCAGTCAATAGAATGTCAGTCCCTGGAAAGCTGCAGTATATGCATGATTTTTCTAGCTAAGTTATTGCTTTATCCTGTTTATTAAGATGTGTAGGACCCTTTTTTTCCTTTTCATAAATACTTTAACATATATCTGTTTGCAAAATGAGTATAATCATCTTGGAGGAATGTAGTGTGGGGTAACTGAATGTTTTTATTACACTTTGAAATCATGGGTGAATGATATTTATAGAGTTATACTCAAAGATTTATATAAACTAGGCTTTGGAAGTTATTTATCATCTTGGAACTTAAATCAGGTTGCCTATTATAATCACATTACAGTGGGTCTTTCTTCTGTTAGGTAGTAATAGTTTTACTTGAGAAGTTTAAATACTCTGATATAATCTTTAGAAGATGTGTGTTTTCTAGATTACAGAAGTTGGAAAACTATAGCCTAAGGCCAAATTCAGTCCATTGCCTGTGTAAATAAAGTTTTATTGGAACACAGCCACATCCATTTGTTCATTGCTGTCTGTGGCTGCTTTAGTTGTAACAAAATGGCCTGCAAAACTGAAACTATTTACTCTCTGGCCCTTGACAGAAGTTTGCCAGTCCTTAGCTCAGATAAAAGGAGAATAATTGGAGTACCTTTCCAGTAAGGAAATATCTGTGTGTGTCCAGGTTTGCAAAAGACTTGTAGAGCAGGCATGGGATTTTCCTATGTGTCTTGAATTTGTTGAGGCTCTATAATTCAGCAGATGATCAAGAAGGTGAATACACATCGTATTTTTCTTTTTTTTCACCCTCAAAGATATAAAGCACAGTGCTGGGAGTGTGTTTTCCTGGTTCTTCCGCTGTTCCAGTCGTCCTGGAGGACTTCTGTGGTCTTCTCATTTCTCCACCCTCCCTTTGGCCTCCTCATTTCTCAGCTGCTGTCCTTACTTCCTACTTTCATTAAGTGAGTTGAAGCCAACAAGACAGAACAATCTTCACTGACTCCCACGACTGCACCTGCTCACGCCAGGGTCTATGCCTGCCGCCTCCCTCTGATGTACTGCCCAGTGGCTCTCTAAGGCCAGTTCCTCCAGCCCTCTGGCTTTTTCAGACCATCCCTCCAGCCGCTCTCCCTTCTCCCTCCATCAGAACACACACACACACACACACACACACACACACACACATCCCTCCTCTGAAAAGAAACAGACACATCTTGGTCCTATTCACCCCCACGAGTGGCCGGCCATGCTGTGCTCCTCATGCCTCAGATCTTCAAAGAGCCGTTTATGTCTGTCTTCAACCCCGTTCTTGTTGAAACCCAGTCTAGCTTTTGCCCCATGGCTTGTTCCACGGCAGCTGCGTTGTCCAGGCCACCACTGACTTTCCCATTGCTCTGTCTAGTGGTCAGTTCTCAGGCACTGTCGACACAGCTTTCATCTACCCTGGGCATAGGGCACAGTGTCTGACACCCAAAACCCCCCTCCCCTCTGCTTTCCACCTCCCCTCCCTGCCTGTGCGTCTCCTCTGCTGCCAGCTCTTCTTCCCCAGCCCCTTCCCATCAGAGCACCCTGTGTGCGACCTGGGCCCTCTTCCCTCTCTGCACTTGTTCCTTGGGTGCTGTCAGCACCCCGTCATCACCCCACCACCCTCCCACCTGTCCCAGCCCTGGCACACTGGCTGCTCCTTGAACAAAGCAGGGCACTTCCCACCCTAGGACGTCATCTCTGGCTCTTTCCTTCTTCCTTGTCCCCAAATTTCTTCTGCTGACCCACTCATCTCCTTCAAGGCTGTGCTCAGATGTCGTTTTACTTAGCAAGATCCATTGGTAGTATCACTAGGTGCTAGAACCGAGAGCATAGTTAGGAGCTCCCTGCCCATTTGCTGAATGAATGAAGGGACCTGGTTCCGTCTGGTGGAGCCCTTCTTTATGCTACTAAAGAAAGAGCTGTCTTTTCTTCTTGAAATGGGCTGGAGACTTCCTTGGAGATGGAAGGCATGGCCTTTCGTTTTTTCATGGATGGAGGGAGTGGACTATTTTTTGGAAGGCACATGTTCCGAAGTGGTCAGTGCCGTGGCTCCTACAATCTTGGTTGCTGCTTGATGAGCTTCTAAAGTGCCTGTGGAATTAAGCATCTGTATCTTGGTGGCCTGTGTTTTGCTCTCATGACTCTAAACTGAGGTCTCAGCTGAAGCTGCAGGGACAAAATACAATTTTGTTGGCACTCTGGCTGATGCACATTTTTGTCCTGATTGTCTTCTCTGGAACTTTCTGTTCCAAGGAGAGTAGTTGTGTGGGTGGCTTCTGTTGCGACATTTGCTGTGTGCTGCCTTAGGCCAGCATCTTCTCAGCTGGGACACAGCTGGGCCCTCCTTGCCCTTAGGCCCAAAGGCAGGGCTCCCGGTACCCTTCGGATTCTCAGTTGAGCAGCCGATGAAATCTGCATCAGTGCTTATTTGTTTCCATGTCCAGTTCAGCAATAGATGTTGAGATCCATAAAGGCGGAGTTCTGACTACCTTGGTATATCAGGATTCGGCTCAGTCCCCACACGTAGCAGGACTGACTGAATGAATGTTCATGGAGTTGGGAGTAATATTCCCTATGGCCGGGGCCCCCACCCCAGCCTGCAGACTGGCACTGGCCCATGGCTGGTTAGGAATCCGCCACACACCAGGAGGAGAGTGAGCAGAGCTTCATCTGTATTTACAGCTGCTCCCCATCGCTCACATCACTGCTTGAACTTGGCCTCCTGTCAGATCCTTCCCCTTCTTCATCCATGGAAAAATTGTCTTCCCTGAAGCCCATCCCTGGTGCCCAAAGGTTGGAGACAGTGAAGCCTCACCAGACATCAGACATCCCACTGGCATGTGACACTCCACACAAGCCAAGTCCAGGAGGCAGGGTGCATTACTGCTTGAGGAGCACACATTTGTTTGCATCAGTTTCACTTTATTGTTTTTATAATTGTTTATTTTTAGTTATTGTAGGTACATAATAGTTGCATACTCGTACAGGGTACATGTGATGCTTTAATACAGACACACAATGTGAATAACTCAATTCAGGGTAACTGGGGTATCCATCACCTCTGGCATTTATCATTTGTGTTAGGAACATTCCTATTCCACTCTTTTAGTTATTTTAAAGTATATCCTAACTTACTGTGGATTATAGCTGCTTTATTTTGCTTTCAAATATTATTTATTCTCTATAACTACATTTTTATACTCTTTAACTATTCCCACTTTATTCCTCTTTCCCACTACCCTTCTCAGACTATTCATTCTGTCTTTGTCTCCATGAGATCAATTATTTTTAATATTTAGCTCCCACAGGTGAGTGAGAACATGTAAGATTTATGTTATGGTGCTTCATGTATTTCACTTAACTTGATCAGATCTGGTTCCATCCATGTTGTTGCAAGTGGCAGGATTTCATTCTTTTTGTGGCTATATAATATTCCACAGTGTACCTATACCACAGTTTTCTTTACCTGTTCAATTGCTGATGGACACCTAGTTGGATTCCCTGTCTTGGCTATAGTGATGAGTGCCACAATAAACATGAGACTGCAGATAATCTTTTTAATATACTGGATTCCCTTCTTTTGGGGATATACACCCAGCAGTGGGATTGTGGGTCATATGGAAGTTTTTTGAGAGTTTTAACTCTGATCTGTGTTTTTCATAGTGATTCAGTCTGCAGTTTGTCTTCAGTCCCCATGGCCTATTGATAAGCTGTTTATTAATGATCTTACTTCCATCAAATTCCAGATTTCTATTCTAAAGCCACAGAAGTGCAGAGCTGGAGCTCCATGGGCCAAGTGTGGGGCTAGCCCAGCGGGTTCCGATCTCGGCCCTGAATTTGCTAGATGTGCTCTTTGCCTTTTTGTGATTCAGTTTTCTCACCCTGGCTCATTTTTTTCTTTTTCCTTATTTGACCTTCTCAGTTTCGCTTTCCTTGGCTTCCGAAAAGCCAAAGTGATGAAATCTTCCTCTTTATTTGAAGTCCCAGTCCTCTGTCTTTGATCTCGCAATCCACGACCTCCTACCACACTGTACCCTTGTCTGTCTCTTCTCCTAGCTCTGCAGGATGCGAAATGTCTCATTATTCTCTTTGAGGGTCCCCCAAGGCCTTTGCTAATGCCCCTCCTCCACCTCTGGTCACTCTCTTTCTGACATCCTCACCCACCCCCACTAGAATATGGGCTGCAACAGACCTGTATGCTCCCAAGGGAAGGACTGTCACCGTCGCTGTGGAGCACTGTCATCAGCACCTTGTATAACAGAGTGGGTGCTCAGTAAGTAGGAGGATTAGACAGGAATGAGTGAATCAGTAAATGAACCAAGCCCCTCCTCAGCTCCTTGGGATGGTCACTCACCATTCGAATCTGGCTTCTTAGCTTAACGAGAAATATTGAGGACAGGTTTTTGGTTTTTTTTTTGTTGTTGTTGTTGTTTTTTTGAGACAGAGCCTCAAGCTATCCCCCTGGCCAGAGTGCTGTAGCATTACAGCTCACAGCAACCTCCAACTCCTGGGCTCAAGCGAGTCTCCTGCCTCCGCCTCCCAAGTAGCTGGGACCACAGGCGCCCGCCACAATGCCCGGCTATTTTTTGGTTGCAGCCGTCATTGTTGTTTGGCGGGTCCAGGCTGGGGATTTGAACCCGCCACCTTAGGTGTACGTGGCTGGCGCCTTAGCCGGTTGAGCTATAGGTGCCGAGCCTGAGGACAGGTTTTAAAGATGCCCGAGGATAGAGGAGAGAGCTCCCATGCCCATCTTTGGGTGCCACTGCTGCCTGGCATCCCAGGACCGTTGGGCAGTGCTGGGCTGAGGAGAGCTGGGCTGCAGGAGCAGGGGATCCATGCTCACCTTCCACTGATGTCTAAAGAACAGCAGCAGAGCGAGTTGAAGATTTTGGAGTGGTTTCTTTGAGGAAATGCTCACTGAATTAAGTTTCAGACCTTTTATTTTCCTTAGTCGCCTAGGGCTGAAGAAGGAGATTGTCTTAGACGCATAAAAAGTGAGGAAATAGATTGTCCCAGGGGAGTTCTGAGTTAGCTGGCAGTCCAGCTGTTTGTACAAGCCATAGGCCTGGGCATCAGTTTGCATGGATTCATATCTTGTTCTCTTTCTTCTGACACACACACACGCACAGGAGGAATGAGAGCCTCAAGTATCTAGACATGTGTTTTCAAGGGGGCAGGCAGAGAAAAGACACTCTCAGGATCCTTGATCCTTGCACTGTTTTTTGCTCTTAGAAGGTAGGGGGAGAGGAAGGTCTAGAAACCCAGGCTGACAGATGCGCTTTCACGAAGGGCCTGAGCAGGATTTGTCAGGACCTGTGGGCAAAGCACTGCACAAAATTATGGAGGGGGAACGTTCTGGGTACCTGTGCTTGGAACTCATCCAGCTGCCTCTGGCATCTTGATGGATATTTGGGGATATCTTTAGGTTAGCACCAGCATATGTGGGCTCCAAGTAATGGGGTTTGAGTAAATGTTAATCAAATTGGAATAGGGCCTTATGACAGGCTGCCTGGGACACCTGTCTTGTGTTGGTCACTGTGCCTGACTTTGGTGGCCATCCTCCTCTGTCATTCTGTGACTTGAAGCACAGTTGGCAAGTTCAGACGTGGGCATACAAAAGGCCGATTGTGGGGCCTGCGCTGTCCAGAGTTACTTGTGTGGGTTGTGACATCCAATAGACCCAGGTTTAACTTCTGACTCTGCTGTGTGCTCTTAAGGAAGTTTCTTTCCCTCTCTAAGCTCTGATTTTCTCCTTGCTAAAAAGGAGCATAATAAGCTTGTGCTGAGGATTTATAGAAATCAAAGATGTGAAAGGTTTTGCCCAGTCTGATGTTCTATAACTATTACTGTTGTTTTTAGCATTATTATATGACATAGTATGCAAATTCGGATCCAGTTACTGCTTCAGAGTTTGTGTATTTGTGTGTGTGTGTGTGTTCATACTTATATAACTTTGTATAACTTCACTCATTTTCATCCTATGAAATGTTACGAGGGAAGCTACTGTCATTCCCACTTTTCAAAATGAAAAGATTGAGGCCCACAGGGGTGATGTTTGTTTTCCCGGCTCATACGACAACAGTGAGTGACAGAAGGTGAGCATTTGGGGGGGACTGCCCCAGGGGGTTTGATGCACACATCATGGTAAATGGCAACACTTAAAACATTTATCCTTTTTTGGTCACAGACACACGGGCAGGCCAAGTACCACATATGTGGTATGGTTTTTGATCAGCTAGTCTCAAGGGCTCTCTGAGAATGTAATGGACTCAAAAAGTCGCACAGGGTGTGACTCGGGGGTGACGGCCTGACTGTACATAAATCAGGCAGGGAAGATAATCCCACCGCTTCACAGACATGCTTTGTATCAGTGAGGGGCGGCGGGGCTGCTGAGAGCTGAGGTCTGCGGAACTGGCTTGTGCATCCTCACTTCATCCTCCTGGCAAGCCCGCCGCTCGGTGCACGTGTCACAGACGAGGAAATGGTGCTTGGGGAGTTCAGTGACTTGCCTGAGCTGGAGCTGAGTGGAGTGACGGAGCCGGGCCTTGAACCCCGGCAGCCAGACTCCGTGCCTGTGCCGTCACCCTCTGTGCGGCCCTGGGGGGCGGTTGATGAACACAGTTCATCAAAAACGGACTGTGATCCGACAGATGAAAGCCGGGGTCTGTGAACATGTGAATGTTCTTTTGTGAACCGAAATGTGCTTCAGTTGTTTTCTCTGTGTGCAGGGAAGAGCCACCATGAACTCCCAGCTCCTCGGGCAAAGGGCTGATTTATGAGGCTTTGCTCAACTCTACCAGCTGGTTAACGACACTGAGCTTTTAACGTTTCAAGGGCAGGAAATTAACAAACTGGCTTTTTGGATGATGCTGACTAAGTCTGTGGGGGTGGCTGGAAAGTGAATTCAATTGGAAGAAGTTTGACATATAATGCAGACACCTCTTGACCTAGTTTTGAATCACAATTCCATGTGAACAAGAATCGGGAGATCAGAATTTGTGGGTTAATCCCAGTTTCTTATAGATAAGAATTTTCCAGAGAAATCTTTGACAGTACCTGATTTAGGTGAAAAAGTCAGATGAAAAAGAAAAATTAGTGGTTCAGATATAAACAAATGATGGGTATCCTTAAGTGATTTTAAATTTGATAAAATTGCCATGAGAAAATTTTGAACACTTAGCATATGTGTATATGCATGTGTGTATATGTATAGATAGATAGATAGATTTTGGGGGGAGGACAGAGTCCAGCTGTACTGCTGAGGCTGGAGTGGTGTAGCAACTGTTCACAGGTGTGGTCACAGCCCACCAGAGCTTTGAACTTCTGGGCTCAGATGATCCTCTTGCCATAGCCGCCCAAGTAGTTGGAACTGCAGGCATGTACCACATTGCCTGGTTTTAGACCGTTTATACTATATATAATATTTTACCTATTAATACATTTGAGAGTCTTTTACCTCATAGAGTACATGAAACTATACTACGTTTAATTTTTTTTTAAAGTCAGATGCCCCTGGGAATCTGCTTTCCATTGCCTTCTTGGTCCTTCAGGAGAAATATAAAGTTAGGATATCTTTCAGCAGCTTCGCAGAAGCAGAAGCCACGTGGCAGTGGACCAGGGTGTGTCCAGCGTGTAATGACTCCAAATATCAAGTTGGAAGGACTGAGGTGCATGAGCTCTGCTTCCAGCCTCAGCCTCTCACTCTTCCACTCTTCTTGTCTTCCCCAAGGAAGGGAGCAGGGACTCTTCCTGAGGGCCAGCAGCCGTACCGTGGTTGATCATGTTTCCCAAAGAATCTCTGAGCTTTGGCCGGGTGGGGTAGCTCATGCCTGTGATCCTAGCACTTTGGAAGTCAAGGTGGATGGATTCCTTGAGCTCACGAGTTTGAGACCAGCCTGAGGAAGAGTGAGACCCCTTGTCTACTAAAAATAGAAAAATTAGCTGGGCGTTGTGATGGGTGCCTGTAGTCCTAGCCCCTCTAGAGGCTGAGAAGAGAGGATTGCTTGAGCCCAGGAGTTTGAGGTTGCTGTGAGCTAAGACACCATGGCACTCAACTCAGGGTGACGGAGGGACACTCTGACTCAAAAAAATAAATAAGAAAAGAAAAAGCTCCTTCTGCTTTTGGGGAATGAGTGGTTCAGAAGGCCCTTTGGTCTTGTGAAGGAGCTGGTTTGGAATGGCCTGGTTAGACTGGCAAGTTCATTTAGAATGCATATAAGAAAAGGCAAGGAGGACAGGAAAAAAAAGAGTCACAGAATATTGCAGTTTTTATTTGCTTCAAAATCAGAATAAATGGGTAGCTTTCCACAAAAGCCAAAGTAGACTGCGACCTCATTACCCAGCTCTGTGCAGGACCCTCTTCCATTCATGCTGCTAGATTTATTGCAGAGCTCGGAAAAGTAATATTAATGCAATTTAAAAATTCCCTTTTCAGAAATTAGGGCCAGGCTGGGGCTTTAGATGTAAGTCACGTAAAGTGACTTGAGATGCTAGAGGACGTGGGGAGAGAGAAGAGGTCTCTGTATGTGTGTGTTTTCAGTAGATTGCTTGAGAGCAGCAGTTCTCAACCTGTGGGTTGTGACCCCTTTGTAACAATGAAAATACATCCTGCATATCAGATATTTACATTACGATTCATAACAGTAGCACAATTACAGTTCTGAAGTAGCAACAAAAATGATTTTATGGTTGGGGGTCACCACAACATGAAGAACTATATTAAAGGGTTGCGGCATTAGGAGGCATTAGGAAATTTGAGAACCACTGCTTTAGAGTGTTTCCTGGCTGTGTGTCTGTCAGCGGGGCTAACCCACCCTGGTGTTCATGAAGGCACGATCTCCCCACATCAGCCAGACATCAAGTATTTTGTGAACACTTACAGTTCATCCACCTGTGGGAGGATGCAAAATCAAAATATAACTGCCATCGTGGCAGTTTGACTTGCAGGGAAGAGAGGAGGACCCGCTGTGCCTGGCATCACACGTGCTCCGGGGCAGGAGGGCTGGACTCCCTGTGCAGTGATCTGACTGCCTGTCTCAAGGGCTCTTTGGGAGTTTAAAACTTGCACAGGATGGGGCACAGTGGCTCATGTCTATAATCCTAGCACTCTGGGAGGTCGAGGCAGGTGGACTGCTTGAGCTCTGGAGTTAGAGACCAGCCTGAGCAAGAATGAGACCCTGGCTCTAACAATAGCTGAGTGTTGAGGCAGGTGCCTATAGTCCCAGCTACTCGGGAAGCTGAGGCAAGAGGATCACTTGAGCCTAAGAGTTAGAGGTTGCTGTAAGCTGTAACTCCAGGGCACTCTACTGAGGGTGACAAAGTGAGAGTCAAAGAAAAGAAAAGGAAAAGAAAAAGGTTGCACAGGATGTGACTTCAGGGTAGCTGCCGGAACACAGGTGAATCAGGCAGGGAGGGAGCATCACAGAACGTGCGAGGACCCTGCATTTACCTCACTGTGGGATGCTCTGGAGGCCATTTCATTCGTTTAACCCCTTATACACATATGTTTACATACACTTTTTCATCTTAACCATCTAATTCTACTGGTGGATAGAAATGCAAGTCATTGAAACCCTCCAGCTCCGAGGGGACTTGGTGGCCCCCCATGGCTCATCTCCATTTCCTCTGCATAGAGGTGGGGCAGTGGACACGTGCAGCCCGCCTCTGCTCAAAACCCGCAGCCGCTGTCTTATTGGCGTGAGATGCTCGGACTTGACTGGCAAATAGATGGTTGCTTTTTCTGCCCCTTTGAAACAGTTCACATTATTTTGTTCTTTTTTTTTTTTTTTTACATTATTTTGTTCTTAGTGCAATGTGGGTTACACCAATGTGGGTTGCTCAATTGTTGAATTTACCCCCTAAAAAAGCGCTATTAACATTTCTAAGAAAACAAACAAAAACAGATCAGGGCAGCACAGTCTTGGGCCTTTCCTTTACTCTCCCCTGTGTCTTCAGCCTCTGTCATGGATAATAAATGCTGAAGGGCTTCTCAGTGACAGAGGGGATTCTCAGAGGACTCAGGTGACTTGGCTTTGATGTACCTTTGGAAAGAAGCTTTGGAAACTGTATAAACTTGAGTGAGTTCTGAGAAGCCCCTAAGTCCCAGGGCCTTTGATTCTTAGATCTCTACTTCTTCTCACGCCACATTTTCTGTGTTGTCTAGCATTTGATTGGGGTTTCTAATAACCGAAGCCATACACAATCAATATGGAGAATCTACAAAATACTGAGGAACATAGTGAAAGAAAGTAAAGATCACCTTTGTCCATGTGATCACATGCATATGGTAATTGTTAACATTTTGGTGCACTTTCCTCCAGACTTTTTCCTGCTCGTGGATATATTTGCATTGCTTAAACACAGTGACACAAGACTTGGAGACTTTTGTTTTTAATCGTCATCTTCCATATTTAGACTCATTATTTCCTTCTTTTCACAGGAAAAGTTTTTTAAAAATCTTGGCCTTTTCACTCAGGAATCAGGTTCTTTCCTTTACTAATGGCAAAATGTCCATTTGGTGAAACCCATGGCACCATTGGTTATGTGATAGAAAAGGCCACAAAATTACGTTTCTTTTAGACTTCTGAACAATCCGAAAAAATTTGCAATCAAGGCTGCCTTTGAGTCTAACACTTAACAGAAGCTAAAGTGGAAAGCAGGACGGAGTGAGGTGATAATGCAGTTCCTAGAGCTACACACGGCTAGAAGAGCTAGAAAATGGTGGGAATTTGCAGCGGCTGACATTGCACAACTGTAGAACTCGGTAATTACGCTCAGAATGATTAACACATAACTATGTACTGAGTCAATTGGGTGGTTGCTGCAGGGAGAAGCCACGAATGCATCCTCACAGGTTATATTTTATCTGGGGAATTAGGGTTAAACTGGGCATGAGCTTACAGAATGTCTAATACCTCCTTCCCAACCCTGCAGGGGATTTAGGAAAGAAAAAAACGTTCAAGCAAATACTTGATTGTGGCAATTGTGGTGAGAATACTGGCATCTCTTTTATTTATCATTAACTCATATTTCAAAAGGACTAAGCACTTTCTTTAAAAGTCAGTAAGTTTTCTATAAGAAACATAATATATAAACTTTAAACCACTCTGACAAACACATTTATTACTAAATTGAGCATTCTTTAATTTTTTTTTAATTTTAGGGAAATATTAGGAAAATGCAACAAATATAACATAATAAAAACACCGATAATCTATTTCCCAGAGACAACGATTGCCACTAAGGCTTTGTGTGACTATGCCAGAATTTGGGAATCCATCCTACCACTGATGGGTGTTCCATACTTTCAAGTTTCTGGTCTCAGGGGTGCTGCTCTGAACGTTCTAGCCATGACTCTGGGGCCCCTGCGGTTGGGGGTAGAACTGCCCTTTCAATGCACTTTCATGCACACACATCTTTCTGCTCCCTCCACTAACATCTCTTGAGCCAAGGAAAGGAGCATGAACTTCCCTGTGCTTGTTTTGTGTTTCCTTGGCATTACTTTTTGTAAGGCTGAGAGTAATGAAGTTCTCTCTCTCAACAAGGTATTGAGTTCTGATGTAAATTGTAGATAATGACTATTGGCTTCAGGCTGGGCTATCATTTCTAAATGAAGAATTACGTCTCACGTCCTGTTATTTTCTTCTCTATCAGTTCTTCTTGATTTACCCTAGTAAATGGAAGGCTTTTGAATTGTCTTATGAAGAAGGAGTTTATTAACTTATTGGTCTTACAAGCAACCTTCTAAGATTTACTAGTTTAATGAAAAACACATCTTTGGGGTAAGAAATTGGATTTCGGCCATGTGCATGCATGAGTTGAGGTTGAGACGTGTACCAAATCTGGGTCATGCTGCCGTGTGATCTTTTGGTAGAATTAAATAAAAGGCATTAAAAAATTTATAGCTGCCTTTTACCAGCTTTATGTCTGATTTTTTTTCCTCCCTCTCTAGATTCTTTGGCTGACATGAGTTTTGAAGTTCTGCCATATCCACTTATCAGCCTGTGGCAAATGCAGTCTTCACCAGCATTAAGATCAAAGGCTGATAGTTAAAAAAAAAAAAAAACCAAAAAAAAGTGCTACATAAAAATGCACTACCTTTTTAAGAAATCGCCAGGGTTACTTTTATTTCTTTCTCTCTTTCTCTCTCTATATGTCAAGGGAAAAAAGCTAAATTTTAAAATTTCTATTCTTTCATCTTTCTGGTGTGTGTACATCTATTTAAAAGTTATCAATACTTCCCCAAGTCTAAGTCAACAATTGAATAACTCAAGGAATGCCAGGTATTTATTGGTGTGTCTCCATTTCTGGGTACGTCTGTAAACTATGAATCGTGTTGTGTGTCTCTCATATACACGGGCTGAACCGTAATCTCCACAGCACCCCCCGAGTACTTAACAGATGGAAAATTGATGCTGGGAGACGCATGGGGGTTCATGTCCATTTCATTTCCTTTGCTTTAACTGTCCTTACCATGTTGTCTTCTGTTAAAGGATACTAGCCTTAAGTTGGTGAAGAGCAATGTGATACTCTTAAGTGCTAATCTGTCAACCAGGAACAGGGCGTAAAGAATCAGAACCAAACCCTGGCAAATGCTGTCATAGAAAACTTACCTCTGTTCCTTTCTCCCTGTCTGTTGTCCCTGCCATGTTTGGTTTATTTGCGTTTTTAAGACAGAGTCTCATTCTGTTGCTCTGGATAGAGTGCTGTGGCAACATCATAGTTCATAGCAACCTCAAACTTTTGGGCTCAAGCCATCCTGCTGCTTCAGCCTCCAGAGTAGCTGGGACTATAGGCACCTGCCACAATGCCTAGCTAATTTTTCTATTTTTAGTAGAGATGGGGTCTTGCTCTTTCTCAGGCTTGTCTGAAACTCCTGAGCTTGAGCAATCCACCCACCACGTCCTCCCAGAGTGCTGGGATTACAGGTGTGAGCCACCATGCTCAGCTCCCACCCTGTTTGGAGCTGTGGCTTCACATTGGGCACATTGCTTCTTGAAGCCCTGTGGCCAGTGCCCACAGGGATAGCCCAGTGCTGCTTCCTAGGACCTGATCTTGACCAGCAGGATGCCTGTTGCTGCCACCACTGGAAAACAGCAGTAGCAGCAACAACAATGAACTTGTGCTGTCACTTTCAGACTGTCCCATTTAGTTGTTTATTTATCTGTAGAATAATTCACTAGTTCCCATGGTACAAAGCATGAATGAGGTACCACAGCTAACAGAGTCCAGCCCCTGCCTAGGAGGAACTTACAGTCCAGTAGTGGAGACATCCATGTAAATAGCTGATTACCAAACAGTGTGAGGAATGCTCCTGCAGACATTGGGGGAAGAGTGGGCAGGTGGAGACTGCTGGACAAGAAGGGGCTGAAGATGGTTCCTTACATTCAGGGCCACGACTCAGATTTGGCAGTTGTTCTGGGCTTCATGCAAGGTTTGTGAGCAGAGAAGTGACATGTGCTTCTAGAAGATTCTTCAGGAGGGAAGCATGAGGAACTTTTAACATTTAAGCTAACTTTTAACATTGCTTCAGTGTTTATTACTCTAAGAAGAGTTTCCTTTTCCACCCTTGACATTAACTTGGAAAATCTGTGATTTGGGGATTCCAAAGCATCTGTTCTCCAGTGTTTTCCTCTGTGGTCTGAACCTTCTTTGTAAGACAGGGTTCTACATTTTTGATTGCATTTTTTTTTAAAGAATATTAGTATGCCTAGTAACTTTACAGAATCGACTTTTTCACTGTTAAGGGGATTTTCAAATGTTCCTTTCTGTGGTCAGCTCAGCAGGGCACAAAGGAAATTCAAGACTTGATATCACTAGCTGCTAGTTTTCAGTGAGACAAGGCTTAGCCGGAGCAGGAGTAAGGAACGAGACTCTGAGATGCACCAGCTTTCTGTTGTGGTTTAATGACATAGTAAGCATGAGGAACATTTGTATCTTCATGACCTGATGATCGGTGAAATTAAACTAAGCCATTACTTCAGTTTTCTCGTGCCTAAGTGTCCATTTGGAAAAATAGCTCCATATTTAGGTGTCAGGAATATGTATTTCTGAAAAGGGGATATTTTAAGAAGTAATTAAATAAAATCCTTCCAGCTTCCACGAAAATACTTATGTTTTTGCTCATTATTTGAACTCCTAAAATCTTTGAACAGAAACACAGTAAAATAGTTTACATTGGATAAGGAAGTATATATATATATTTTTTCCCTGCTTTATGATGTCTAGAATTTATTTTTTTTTCCGTAACATGTATATATCTTTATTTATTTATTTATTTATTTAATTTTTTTTATTATATCATAATTATGTACATTAATTCTCTCATAGGATACAGTGTGTTACTTCTATATGCAGTTTGGAAAACTCTCATCCAAGTGGCTAACATAGCCATCACGTCTTTCTCATAATTGTGATGTTAAGACATTTATATTCAACCTTTAGACAAATTCATATGTACCCAAATAGGATAAATTATAGGCATGATCCCCACAATATCATTCTCTTCACCCATCCTCCCCCTCCTCTCCCCCCTCCCCTTTCCCCATAGTCTAGGGCTCCATTTGAATTGTAGCTTTCCTAAGATAGCTAACAATTAGTTTCATAATAGTGTTGAGTACATTGGATACTTTTTCTTCTATTCTTGAGTCACTTTGCTAAGGAGGACATTTTCCAGCTCCATCCATGTAAATATGAAGGAGGCAAGGTCTCCATCTTTCTTTGTGGCTGTATAGTATTCCATGGTGTACAGGAAGTATATTTTAACAAAACTTTTGGTGGTTTCTATGTTTGGTTTTTTTTTTTTTTTTTGAGATGAAAACTCAAGCTATCACCCTGGATAGAGTGCTTTGATGTCATATCTCACACCAACTTCCAACTTGGGCTCAAGTGATCCTCTTGCCTCGGTTTTTCTATTTTTAGTAGAGATGGGGTCTCGTTTTTTGCTCAGGCTGGTCTCGAACACATGAGTTCAAGTAATCCATGTGCCTCAGTCTCAGATCTCAATCCTCAGAGTTCTAGGATTACAGGTGTGAGCCACCTTGCCCAGCCCCTGTGGTTTTTAAATAGGGATACTCCAAAGATTTGTAACAGATTTGTTCTGCCTGCCTGGGAGTATGTCCTGTTGAGTAGTGACTTCAGACTTGCATTTTCTTCATCATCATTTCATTATTGGTTTCCCTTGGAATAATAAGGTTATTGCTACGATAAAGAATTTTTTTTTTGGCCGAGGCTGGGTTTGAACCTGTCACCTCTGGCAGATGGGACCAGAGCCCTACTCCTTTGAGCCACAGGTGCCACCCTACAATGAAGAATTTTAATATATAAAACTTAAGTCTCTTTTTAGATTCCTTGACTGGATTAAAAGATAGGAAACTACAACTCTATTAAGGCACCAGCTTTCATAGCTTATTTGCGTGATACAGAGGTATGTGCGGGATGTATTTTAGTGGTTATTTTTCTACTCATGCCATTAAATCAGAACTTATTTTTTTTTCCACACACTTACAGTGAATTTTAAATCTATCCAGACATACCCATTAAAAATATATAGAAAAGTTTACAAAGATCTATAAATTCATATTTTAAACCCATTCATATTTCAGTGATAGAAAAAGACAGGTGAGCAAAAGATGACTGGAACAGAGTGGGTGGAAGGCGAAGCATCCGCACAGAGAAGGAGCTGTTAAAGTGGTCAGAGTCCTGGGAGATACTGTGCAGCACTTCAGGAGCTCAGTGCAAGCCCACTGAAGGTCGGGGTGGAGTGGTACTGGAGTCAGGTGGCCGCGGGGTGTAAACAGTGGAGGTGGCGCCTGGGATGCTGCAGGAAGTCCAAGGACACCTTGGCGGGAAGTGGAGGCGGCACCTGCAGTGGGAGAAAAGGCAAATCAGAGGGAGGCGGTTGCAGGGCAGAGGCGAGTTAGTGATGGGGACGTGGATCCTTTGCTGGCGTCCGGAGGGTACGATAGGCAGAGGGGAGATAGGAAACTCTTTACTATGGGGCAGAGGAGGAGCAGATGGAAAAGTAAGGTTGGTGTATACGGATGGATGACCTTTGGTTTCGTTCCGAGTAATTTATGAGGCCCTTGTCAAGGAAGACTATAGCCTGAATATAATAAAAAGAAACTAGTATTGCAAAGGATCGGTATTTGGTTAGAAGATCTGTAATAGGAATACAGTTGTCATGTGACAGGAAAACACAAGTTCAGGGGTCCTCAAACTTTTTAAACAGGGGGCCAGTGCACTGTCCCTCAGACTATTGGAGGGCTGGACTGCGAACCCCGGAGCGAGTCGGCTGCTAAGCAGGACAGGCAGCGGAGGCAAAAACACCCGGTGGGCCAGATAAATGTCCTAGGAGGGCTGCTTGTGGCCCGCGGGCCGTAGTTTGAGGACACCTGGTTTATGGTGTAGATTGAAGGTTAGGTTAAAAATATAAAAAGGCATTTCCTCCTCCTCCTCCTGAATGACTCCTCCTCCCCAGGACTCCAGAGCTGGTAATGCATAGGACAGAAAACCCAAACAAAGATGAGCTTCCCTCGGGCAGGAAGGAGAGCTCTGTGGGCGAGCTGCTGCAGAAGGGGAGCGCCCCAGCGTCTCCTGACCAGGCAGGGGTTGCAGTTGTAATGGTTGCTAAGTGTTCTGCCGAATGAATGGGGTGTTGCTTTCATTTTATAGGAGAGGATGTTACATTTGCTAGATAGACCATGCTAGGGTTTTTCTTCTTGTCTATAAATCACAGAGTAGACTGGATGGCTCAATAAGCATTAACAAAATTGAAAGGCACAGTAAAATAGCCTAGCTTATGTCTTCTGGTTGCTGTCTTCACCAGATTTTCTTGATGAGTTTTGTAGAACTGGACAGCATGATGAGAGTAGAATGAAAGAGTTCTTATTTGAGTGACTTGGCAGCAGTGCGATGTGGACTACAGCTATTATTATTCCTCTACACTGAAAACTTTTCTGCCAAGAAATGTGCATTTCCACTTGTGTCAACAAGATGTAAATGAAGAAAAATGAGGAAAAGTACAAAAAGATTATAGATGTTTTCACCTTAAATTAAAGATGCAATATTTGGGAGTATCTGAGTAATTATTCATAGCCCACAATTTGGTTGAATGTATCCCTGAGGGGTTAGGCTGAGATTGCCAGTCTCAGTGAAATTTGATTTAGAGATTTTTCCAAATGAAATCTTGTTCAAACCTCCTCTAAGAAGGTTCACCTGGGCCACGTGAGGTGGCTCATGCCTGGAATCCCAGCACTCTGGGAGACAGAGGAAGGAGAATCCCTTGAACTCAGGAGTTCAGACCAGCCTAACCAAAAGCAAGACCCTGTCTCCTAAAAATAGAAAAACTAGCTGGGTGTCCTGATGGGCACTTGTAGTCCCAGATGCTCAGGAGGCTGAGGCAAGAGATATCTTGAGCCCAGGAGTTTGAGGTTGCTGTGAGCTAAGATGATGCCATGGCACTCTACCCAGGGTGACAGATTGAGACAGAGTCTCACTATATAAATAAATAAATAAGTCTGCCTGGTCTATACGCTCACATTCAATACCTGAAGAAGAGTCCTTTCGTGTCTACAGCCTTCTCCCAGCATTGCCTATACTGTGCACCCTGTGCTGACCCTGGAGTCTCTGATAGCGCTCTATCTAGGAAAATCAGTCTTGGGGGTGTGAGGGCTCGAGGGCCAGCAGCCATTCTGTTTTACTGCTCGTAGGTCAGTGTTTGTGCAGGCATGCCTTGAGTCCTCGGCGTGCACCTGTCTGTATGAATTGAATGTGGAGAAGGGCTGAGCTGCGCCAATTTGTGATGCGTGTGTTGACTTAGCCTGTCCTAACCCTCTTGGACCCTAGTTCCCCTCAAGATGCAGAAATACTCCCCTTACAGTCTGCTGTGTTTGCTTTGCCTTTGGTCAGAGCATTTCCAGTTTGATGGGAGTGGGAAATCTCAAAACTTCGTCTTGGATATACCTGCCCCAGCCCTGTCAATGAACGTTTATGCCAGTCTGGGTCACATATTAATAATTGCCAGGTTTGGAATCACAGAGAACTGGTTAGATTCCTGACTTACTAATTTGTGACTTTGGGAAGTTAATTTTGCTAAGCTTATTTCTTTCATCTCTAAAGAGGGGTGATAGTAGTACCTAACTCAGTTATTTTAAAGGTTAGTAGTGTTGATGCTGAGTGCTTTGGAAATGGTAGTTGCCTTTTTGTTTGGTATATATTTTCCAGACATGTTTTATGGTTTTACTAATGAATATTGTTAACATGTCCTGAGTTAAGGATTGACAGAGGCAGTACACTTCTCCTATAAAAAGTCAGCCAGTACATATCTTAAGAACTCTCTGGGCCATTTGTTCTCTGTCACTACTCAACTCTGCTGCTGAAGTCAATACAAAAATGAATGTGTTTCAGTAAAACTGTATGGACACCTAAATGTGAATTTCATATCTTTTTTTGTACATCATAAAATATTCTTCTTCTTTTGATAATTTTTCAGCCATTAAAAAATGTAAAATATGTTCTTAGCCCACAGGCTGTACAAAAACAGGCCACGGGTATAGGTTGTCTACAACTACCCTTAAGAGAGTGTGTTTAGTTTTTAAGTAAATATTGTTCATGGAGAAACATAAAATGAATTTCTTACAAAAATTCAAGCGTCTCAAGTCATTGTGGAAGTGAGATTGATATTTTCAACAGATATTTGAAGACTTGCGCATACTTGTCTGGAAAATGTTGAATTTGAGCCTGACCCTACATACATCAGAGAAGTAGATCAAAGAGATGACCAGTGGTAATGATAGATTATTAACTTAGATCTTTTTTCCGATTGTGAAACAGCGATTATTCTGTACCCAGTTGTATTGCCCAATGCCTTGTGAAGGCACGTAGTGATTTATTTTCTTACAAAGAATATCCCACTTTTTCCTGGGATATATGTGAGAAATTAGGTGCAGTCAATTGGTGATGACCCATTTCATATAAGGAGAAGCAACACTCCAAAGAAGTTCTATTTCTTGCTGAAGTTTTTAGCAGTATAGGTTGAGAATTCTTAATCTGAAAATACAGAATCCAGAATGTTCCAAAATCCAACATTTCTTGAGCACTGGTATGACACCACCTGTGAAAAATTCCATACCCGACCTTATGCAATAGGATACAGTCAAAATGCAGTCAAAACTTTATTTCCTGCACAAAATTATTAAAAGATATTGTATATTGGCTTGGTGCCTGTGGCTCAAGTGGCTAAGGCGCCAGCCACATACACCTAAGGTGGCCAGTTCAAATCCCCAGCCCGGGCCCGCCAAGCAACAATGACGGCTGCAACCAAAAATTGGTCGGGTGTTCTGGCGGGCGCCTGTAGTCCCAGCTACTTGGGAGGCTGAGGCAGGAGACTCACTTGGGAGGCTGAGGCAGGAGACTCGCTTGAGCCCAGGAGTTGGAGGTTGCTGTGAGCTGTGATTCCATGGCTCTCTACCCAGGGGGATAGCTTGAGGCTCTGTCTCAAAAAAAAAAAAGATATTGTATAAAATTGCCCTAAGGCTACAGGTATAAGGTGTATATGAAAAATAAATGAATTTTGGGTTTAGACTTTGGTCCCATCCCCAAGATATTCCAGAATCTGAAAATAATTGGCATACAAAAGATTCTGTTCTCAAGCATTTTGGATAAGGGATACTCAGTCTGTAGCACCCGGCCTGAAAACCCAGTGCCTGGCCCAGTTGTATTTATCTTGCCACCCCGCCTTGCATTGCTATCACACAGATAATGAGATTAGTGGTAATACCTGCTAGCATTCATAAATGTAAGTTTATAAAGATCCATTTCATATGCTATTTTATTGAACCTTCAGAAAACCCTGTGAAGTAAGAGGGGCAAGTTTTATTATCTGTCTTTTATAGAGGGGGCAACTGACAGTCTGATACTTTTTCACATGCCCTGAGTCATGCACCGATTAAGTACTAGAACTTGCAAGTTCAGGAACTAGGTTTTCTAACTCCTTTTATTATACCATGCTGCCTTATTATACTGCATGGCAGTTGATGCCATTAATACCCAAGCATTAAAAAATAAATTGAAAAAGAAATAACATCCTGCCATGGTTCCAGCCCTTGGCAGTGATTTTTAAGTGGAGGTTTATGTTATGGGAATTTTTGCTTTCAAAATGCTGCCTATGCCTCCTGTAAAAGGTTGAATGAAATGATTTTATTTTTGGTAAGCGGCCCATGCAAGTTTATTATTTATTTATTTAGGTCCTTTTTGCTCCAGCTCCTTTGGCTAAATGAAGCACTGCTGTACTTTTATTGCATACCCCATCATTAAAAGAAATTGGAAAGACGCTTGTTAGTTTTAATATTGCATGGATAGAAATATATCTGGCACTTTTAGGAACAGTTACAATTCCTAACAGTGCATTTTAAGAAGTAGTCTGGTTTTGTTTTTGATTAAAAAAAGAGAGAGAAAACTTTCTTGAGTTTGCTATAATTCGATAATCATCTTTAGTTGGGGAGGGAGACTCTCTCTGCCTTGTGTGATGCTGACTTTATGGACACATTCAACCTTCCTTTCCAGCTTGTGGGAGGGGATTATACCCTTGGGCAGCATGAAGGGCCTTTCATTTGTTGGTAAATAATCCACACAAAGCCGCTTCCCAAGTTCTCCCCCTTTCTCTGTAAACCATATGCTTCTCTAACTTTTGGACTTGTGCTCTTTTTAATAAACTGTGTGTAGCATTGACTGTCGGAGCTATTGTTAAGCTAGACACAAACTGAATACTCACACTGCTGCTTGCATCTCAGCCTGCAACACAGTTCCATAGAAGACAGTGTTTACTATTCTTTCGCAAAGTAGCTATTTAGAACCTGGAAATTCTATGGAAAGACTTTAAGTTGCAGTAGGAGAGCTATAGGAGAGGGGTGGGGAAAATAGGGTGATGAGAAAAAAATTCAGCTGGAGCATGAGAGGTGTTTCATTTGTACTGCAAGGTGCTAACCGTGACCAAGACCCAAACTTGGTAACAAGGACAACAGAAGTTTCTGAACCACATTTCCCGACTATAGCTTGAAGCATACAGTGAAGTTCGTTTGATTCAAGTCTGAAGTATCCTTTCCTAAATAGCCTTTAGTAGCACAGGTGGCCAACCTTTTTTCTTTTCTGCCACACATTGGGAGAAGAATTGTCTTGGGACACACAATGAATACATAAATGTTAACAAAAGCCGATTAGTCCCCCCTCCAAGAAAAAAAAAAAAGAAAGGAAAAAGAAGATCTATGTATACTTTTCTTGATTATCTGACACCACAGATAAGCAAAAAAACTCCTCACATAATCAGCTTGTGGCCTGCAGGCTGCAGGTTGGACAGCCCTGCTTTAGTGGAAGCTATAGAATAATTTTAATAATGAAAATAATCTTCATGTATACAGAGAGAAAAATGACAAGCTAATCAGTGCCCTGCAGGCTTTCAGAGACTCTTTGGAGAAGACGGGTTGCAGGGTTAACAGTCCTTTAGAATTCACAGGGAAGCCCTGCAAGAGCTGGTCAGTTACCTGAGGGGTGGCTTTAAGCCCTCGTCAGCCCTCACAACGTGTGCCTGGACAGCAGTGATGATACAGCCTACCTGGCAGCTGAGAGGACTCAGTGGGTGAATGTCTGTGGGGCTCTTGGCCCATCTAGTCAGTGCTCCATAACGAGGGGCTGCCATTTAGGCCTTTGGGGCAGTCTGGTAAAAGCTAGGTTAACATGTTTTTAGGGGAGACCTTAGGGCATTTTTGGTATATTTTTGGCATTTTGGAAGGCAATTATATATAGGTAAGAAATTATTAAAACAATCATATCATTGTACATAAACTAATTTATCAAAATCTCATAAAGCCAATGTGTTGTTAACCATGTGTAAAACTAGACTTCTGTGTCTTAACTATAGCCTGTGGTTTTAAGAGGTGGAATAAATAGTTTAAAGCAAGGTTTTAGGAGATAAACTTAAAGGATAATTTTTCAGTTTGTGGGTACTTAATTTGGACCTCTTTAGAGAGGTCATAGTTCTACTGTAAATAAAAATGAAAGTAAACAAATCTGCTTTTTTTCCATACTATAAAATGGTTGGCTATAGAAACATTTTAAAAATCCATAGAAATATTTCACACTCTTTGGGTATATATCCGTAAAGGTTTTTTTCTTTTTTTTTTTTT
>NW_003852514.1:3533922-3602500 GCF_000181295.1 Otolemur garnettii | reverse complement strand
TTTTTTTTTTTTTTTTTTCCTTTTAAGACAGAGACTCACTTTGTTATCCTAGATAGAATGCTGTGGCGTAATAGCGCACAGCAACCTTAAACTAACTCCTGGGCTCAAGAGCTCCTCCTGCCTCAGCCTCCAGAGTATCTAGGACTACAGGTGCCCACCACAATACACACTATTTTTTAGTAGAGATAGGCCTCACTATTGCTCAGGTTGGTCTGGAACTCCTGAGCTCAAGTTATCCACCCACCTGAGCTTTCTAGAGTGCTAGGATTATAGGCACATGTCCCCTGCAGAAATTTGAATCCTTAAAAAAAAATGTATAGACACGGTAGCCTAGTGGGTAAATGAGTGGACTGTGGATTTTAGTCCAGGCTCTGCTACTTTCTAGCTGTGTTTTCTTGTATAAATATGCCTCCATTTTTTTTCTATATAATTAGGACTGTAATCCGACTGACCCCACAGGAATGTAGGGACTTACAGTATCTGGAACTCAGTAAAGTTCTCTATGATGAGTGTTTGCACTCACCGTCTTAATTTCATTGTCATCTGTGAAAACACCGTGTTGATGGCACCATATTCCATGGCACTATGAGATAGTGGATAGCTGTTTTAACTCATATTCCTTACTATAAGTAACACTGTGATAAATATCTTTGAATATAAATTATTGTCTTTGCATTTTTTTCCCTTAAGTTTTATCTAGGGTTAGGTTTAAAAGTGCATTCACTTCATACAGCTGGCCTATTATGGAAATATATGTACCTTTACTAGACTGTGAAAGTTACTGTCTGCCTATCTCCCCGCTAATACTCAATATTACTGGTTTAACAATTCTATTGGAAGGTTCCTACTTGTTTTATGGGTGTACGTGTCTTGAGGGGAGCCTGAAAAACAGTAGTTAACCTCTAGTGGTGCTGAAGCCAGCCTAGTGGCTGGTTTAAAAAAAAAAAAACAAAAACAACAACAAACTTTAGACTTTGAAATTTATTTTAAAAATTTTTATTGTGTATGTTTAAGGTATAAAAATAATGAAGTTATGGAATACACTCCAGACAGTAAAAAGGTTACCGTATCTGCTCCTTCGCATTAGCAATCTGGTTGTATATAGCCAAGAGCTAAGAATGGCTCTTTCATTTGTAAATGTGTGACACCTGAACGTGCCTGCCATTCACATTCCTGTCCATAAACAAAGGTTTATTGGGACACAGCTGTGTTCACCCCTTTACACGTAGTCTCTGTCTACCTTCACTTCTCAAATACAGAGTGGAGGGGTGGTGAGGTTTACAGACCTGTGCTTAGGACGTTGACCAAAATTTAAATTCAAATATACTTAATATTTGTTAGCACTGAGTAGGGGGGTCTGATAGTCAAATATTTAAACATGGCTTCAGATAGCCTCTGAGCCAGCTGTGTGGTTTTCTTACCTGGCTAATGAGGATCCTGGCAGTGCCTTCCTGATCAAGGTTACTGAAGCACGAAGATGTCATGAGGAATGTTAGCTGTCCTTAACTGGTACGTCGTGGACATCTTAGTTGGCATGCTTTTGAATAAAGATATTGGTAGAAAGAATGAGTGGCCTAAAATTATTTGTGTTTTAAAAGGTAGAACGTGGTCTTTTGTTTCTTCAGTCACTTACGTTGGTATTTCTTTAAAATAAAAATACATGGACATTAACTTCTGAGTGTGCCTGGAGAGCTGGAAAAAAGCCAAGAGAAAGGTCCGGTTTGTGTCCTGTCCCTGTTGGGACAGGTTGGTGCTGCCTCCGCTCCAGGTCTGACCTGTGTGGTTGGCCTGGAGCTACAAGCTGGGGTACCAAAGCATCCTGCCTGGGCTGTGACCATGAAGATGTCATTCAGGAGAGATTACATTTTGTGGCCCTTCCCTCTTTCCTCAAAGTATCTGAGCCATTATCTGAGAGTTTTCTGGCTAACTAACTAGGAGCAGCCTGCGTAGGTAAAATTGTGAAGAATCAGAATGTGGTACATTCATTTCATAGCTGAGGTCAGAGTGGGCTAGAGCGGGGTTACAGCAACCTGACCCAGGCAGCACCTGGCCTCGGCCTGGATGCTGATTCAGCACAGGTGAGCAGGCATAGGGCTCAATGGCCTCTAGCTCATCTTGGGGCAATAATGATATTGTCTTGATATTTAAATGTACTCTCTAGGAACATCTGATTTTTGCATGATCTGTAAGGTTTTATTAAAATATAATACCACCATATATATGTTCAGGCCTTCTCATCACATGACCTTCTGAAAACAGAAACACGCAACATAGACACTCGAGTTGAAACCCCCTTAAGTTTGTGTTCACTTCTGCAGTTCAAAACAATGGGACTTTGCTGCGGGGTGCTGGAGGAGGGGATGCAGACCTGGGAACCACCACTCCAAAGCACTGCCACAGGAAGACTCTGCCACATGCAGAAGTTTATTCCTTCAGACCTTTAAAGGAAAACCAGACTCTAAGTCTTCTGGCCACACAGGGCCTGGGCTAGATCAGATCTCCACAGTGATAGGATCATTCCCATCAGAGGATGCAGCCAGGTGGCAGCGACCTGGGTGCTGTGGCCTTGTGAACAGGCCTGTCATTGTTTCTGTTAAATTGTTAGCTGTGGATCTCATTATGGAATCTTAACTGCTCAGGTCTGCAGGTACAAAGTGAGAAAGAAAGACTCTTCATTCTTTGCTTATAATAGACTGAAACGGAGTTATTAAAGAAATCCCCAATACCTAGATGTTCACGAGACTGTGACTCATGGATGGGCATAAATGTGCTATTAAGCAGAAGGCAAAATTTTTGATCCTCCAGGGAATCTATTGTACTATGTTTGATGTCACTAATTAACTCACTCTGTGTAAGCAGCACTAGCAACTAATAGCAGGCTAAAAGAAGCAGCTCCTGACGTTTTAGATTCTTAAATTCAAGAAAGGGTCTTTGCAAACTCATGCAAACTCCTGTTTAAAGGTGAGTCTTCAGGGACCCCCAAAGGTTCTGTTTTGTTTGGAGTCTCCTCTTCCCAGGTGCCTGCAGGATTTGGCTGGTACTTTTTATCAGGAACTTTGAAAGTTCATTGGGACCCTTGATTAGTGGTTGGACTTAAATTTGTGCTTGGGGTCACGTTCATCCAGGTCACAGCAATCTTGGCTGTCCTTGTCATCAGTAGTTCAGAAGCATTCTCCTGGGGGAGAGGTGGGGTTGTGGACCTCTTTACTTGTGAGGATTAAGGGTATGAGAAAAATGAATGGAAACCCTAGAGGCCACAGAGCATGCTTGGTGAGGCCTCAGACAAGCTGGTAGTGTTATCGGCTCATCATTGTTACTATCTTTTAAAAAAGGCAGGAGGTGGCTTGCTCTACCATCAGAGCTCTCTGCTGCAGTGGGGAAACAGTCATTCCAGGCTGTGCATTTTAGTTGATCTAAATTCTCATCTTGCTCTCTGTGCCTACTCCCTTGTATCCCAGGGACCTTTTTTGAAGTTGAAGAGAGAGCTCTGTAAGCTGAGCAGCTCAAGATTGAGATGAGAATTTACCCTGATTTGAGCACCAACCTGCTGCTCTTTGTAGCAAGGAGTTTCTAGTGGAGGCCAGTGAGATGTTCGTCAGTCTACACTCTGTTTTATCCTTTGGCAAAAAGAATAGTAGAAATGTTAAAACAATTAGGATACCTGTACTCACGGGACTCTGATGGAGGGCATTTTCTACTTTCTCTCCTTTCACCCTGGGACCTCCGAGTTGATTAAAGTAAGGAGAGAGGAGAAGACAGAGGGAGAGAACTACCCCGTAATCTTTGAGGGAGGGTTGTCACTTGAATTTCTCCAAGCTTTCAGATCCTGCTGCAGCCTCTCAGGTTGCAGGGCCCGGCAGTGTGGTTTGAAGGTTGCAGACAAAGCAGAGTGCTCTCCCCTGATCCATCTGGGCCCCTCCTTCTGTCATCCGTCATTGTCAGTGGGAAATGTATGTGTAGCTGCACAAGGGCAATGTCTGACCCTGAGGGTATTGGAAATGTTCTTAGAGAAGGCATTGTTTGCTCACGCCCTTTGGAAGCCAAAGCTAGACATTCTAGGGAGCAGCCCAGGGCTCAGGCAGAAGTGCAGTCTAGCTGGAAGGAGGGAATATTCTGCTTTGTAAAACTGCAGGAACTCTATTTCCCCTTCCTAACATAATTCTACAGTGTTTAAGAGGATACTCAGCCTCTTCTCTTTTTCATCTCGCTTTGGTCAAAGTCACGCAGAGAATTCTGAAACTGGGAAGCAAGGACTTGGGTTCCATTGGTTTTTATTCATAGAGCATCAAAATGTAAATAATCCAAGAAACAAAAACTGACAAGATGCAACAAATGCATAATAGAAAAAAAAAAAGCACGATGCCCTTTGTAAATATGGTGAGACAATTTCCTGGGAGAAAAGGAGAAAACTATGTTCTGTGTCTTGTTCAGGCCAAGAGAGCAGGGCCCCAAGCTTCTGGAAGCACATTAAGAACTCCAGAAACAAAGCCACTGGTTGGACCTCATGGTGCTGTGGATTCTCAGAGCTGAGTAAGGCCCACAGGTCTCCGCCCCCGAGGGGAGGAGGGTCGGGCCTGTGCTGATACTCTCCAGGATAGGCCAAAGTCTCCCCATCCATTTGTCCCTGGGTCCCCAGGTCATGCATCCCAGGAGTAGCCTTGTGCTAACAAACCCTTAATGGGATAGTATCTCAGCTTTGACCATTTCTGTGCATAAATATGAACTTACTTCCCTCCCCCCTCCTTTTACTAGTGGTGCTGATGGGGGTTGGGACACCTATCCGGATATTTTGAAAACTTACCTAGGAATAGACCTCTTGTGCTTTTATCAGGCCTGGGTGGACTCAGTAAGGTGTGGTTGGAATTTTTTTTTGCATCACTTACTCACTGGGACACGACACCTGTTTCTGATCTGGCAGCTGGGCCTAATGCCTTGTCCTGCCCACCACAGTCACTGGGCTGTTGTGAGGATCGCAGGAGATATAAAGGCCTGTTTCTTTTCTTAAGGATGGGGAGGTGTTTGCTGGTAAGGGGCCAGGGCTAGTCATCTACCTATTTAGTGAGCCTTGGACCTGTATTTAAAAACTCATTTGAAGATGATTTTATTGTATCATTCAATATAGAAATTAGGAAGTTTTGCAAACTCAGACCTTAAATATGGAAATGCAGATTTTCTTGTTAGAATCCCATTGGGCTAGGAATCTGAGTACCCAGCCTTCATTTCCCCCTTAACATCTTGTTGTCCCCTCCCACCCCCCTTCTGCCCTTCATTTGGCACACTGCAACCTGAGTGCCACTTTTCTGGGAAAGCCTGATATTCTGACTTCAGTTTTGTAATTTAATGATGGAGAGTTTCCTTAGTAAACCAAATTTAGAGTCCTAGAATGCTTATCTTATATCCAGACCTTGAACATAAAAGGCATTTTATACCCGCAATTGTTCATTTAATGAGCAATTGCAGAGTGCAGGCCGGTTAAGGGATTGAGCTATATGCACTATTATTGCAAGAAGTATTCCGAAATACCAGAAATAGGACGTAAGCTCTGATCAGGGAGACTGCGAGCACAATTACCTTCTTTTCAAATCCTTCTGTGACACTGCGGGAGGAAAAAGGACTTTGAAACTTGAAAGGAAAGAGCTTGCTTTCAACCTCAAAAGCTAGGAGGAAAGGGCTCTGAAATTTGCTCAGAATTCCCAATTCACCATTAGCCTGTTTCTTCCTTTAGCCTCAAGGCATTCTCCGCTTTTTGAAAAGATGTTAAGAAATTCAGTCACAATAGAGAGCCTAGTTTTGAACATGTTTCACTCGGTCCATTGAGGTCTGGGCTCCCGCCTTTGTGTGGGGTGAATTGAGCTGAGCGGCTAGCTGGTTGGAGAGAGGTGAATGAGGAGTCGCTGTGCAGTCGCAAATTCTGGCAAAGAAAAAAGCTCACCCCTTCCTTTATTTTACAATATGCATTCCTGTACAAGCCTGGTAGTGGCAATATGTGAAGCCGTGCCTGTTCTTAAGTCAATACAGAGTACTTGGTTTATAGCAACTCTTGTTAAGTTTGTCTTGTAATTGAAGCTGCTGTTGACCTTGCTTGGGGACCATTTGTAAAACCGTTTATTTAGCATAAACTGAAATAATAAACCCTCCTTCTCTTGGGCTGATTGTGATAGGGTGACATTAGTTTGATTTAATGATTAGCCGCCTGACCCTTCTGCTGGAGAGAGCGGCTTGAATAGGGAGAGTTCACTCGGAAGCACTCAGAAAGAATACTAATGAGCTTGTTAAATTTAGCATGGCTCCAACCACTTTTAATTCCTCTAATGGGAGCAGCACTGCCTGGGAGAGGGAGAAGGAGAGGGAGGCAGAGAGACACCGAGAAGGTTCCTAGAGGGTCTGCACAGCTAGAGAAGGCTCACCAGGAGAAGTTGGCAGAAAGTAGCTAGCCAGAGCCCGGACTGTGCTGTAAGTGTTGTCCTCTTACACTCTGCGTCTTCCTGGGGTAAGAGAGGAGCAGTGGTATTGAAGTGGGAGTTAAGGGAACAGTGCGAAACTGATGGGGGGGGGGTGTTAGGAGGGTGAGCACGTGTACTGTGAGCTCCTGCAGCTAATTTTGTTAGGTGACAGAAGGTGTCCCCCGTTAGTGATGCCTGGCAGAGTTTTGATTTTGGATTGGAAGATTTGTCTGAAACTTTTCTCTAAAGTTCTGGGCAGGAAAGAACTTGCTTTCTCTGTTACCAAGAGAAATTGTACAGGAGTTTGTGGGTAAGTACGCGAGAGTGTGTGTTCGAGTCCTGCTTCATGCAGCAGTGTGGTGAGTACTTTATAATAAATCCACTCAACGCTGCTTGCCATGCGGCAACTTCTGATTTTTCTCTGTTTCTGGCACTAAGAGCGTCTGACTTGATGTTGCTTGCTTTTCAGATGAGTTTGTGAAATCTGGGACGATTTCGAAAATGTGATGCCCTGGGCATGCTGTCCACTTAGAGGCAGGATTTTAACTTCCACTGTATATCTTTGAGCATGGATATACAAAAAGGAGGAGGTACAGAGTGGGATTATGATGACAGTTTTTAAAGTAATTTTTTCCTGAAAGTTTCTAGTGAGTTGCATGTTACGGTTTGACCCCCGAGCTTGCAGCTGTTAGGCGGAGAGAATCAAGAACAGTTGCCTTGTGTTTGGCTGTTGCAGTCCATTGGCAGATGCTGGTGGAGCACTGGGCTGTTTGCTTCCATTTTTGCAGCAGACTTCTGCTTGTTGCCATGGTGGACAGTGTGTTTCTGTCAATAATTTGGCCTGGCGTAGCCTGTCTGCACTGACTCTCAAACTTTATTGAACAACTCAGCTCGGCTGAACAAGATTAGACAGCTTTCGTCTTTTGGCTTGCTGAAGTGGTTGCTAAATTTATAAGAGCAGGCAGGAATATTGCTTGGAGAGTTTCCCTTTCACTGTATACGGAATGCTTTCAAGCCTCAGAGCCGTTTGTACTCTGGAGTGTGTGTACTGTCAAGTTTTCATCTGAATGCCCATCAAAAGTAGCTCGGTACATGAGGCAAACGTCACGAAATCTCTATCTGCTGGAGTTTTGGAAAGCAGGGGGGTGGCTGAGTAAAAACTGTGGTGGCTTGACTATTGTATTAATAAGTCTCCTGATGAAAATCTCCACTTTAAAAAAAATTCTTGGGCGGTGCCTATGGCTCAAAGGAGTAGGGCGCCAGCCCCATATGCTGGAGGTGGTGGGTTCAAACCCAGCCTCAGCCAAAAACTGCCACCCCCCAAAAAATTCTTGCCTGCGTTTAGCTTTACTTAAAGGGAATCACTTAATTTTTTTCTACATTAAATATTTGAACTATGGTTACTTGTTATAACTTGAATACTCCTGTTAACTTGAAGAGTTAACTTGTTGGGTTAACTCTTAATAGGAAAATCATTTCGCTAAAAGGCACCCCTGTTTGCACTCACGCCGCTCATCACACTCCCTCTTTATTCTCTTAGGAGGCTGGGAGGGGTGGGAAGAAGTCTCTGGCCAGGCCATGCTCATTATTCAATTATTGGTGAAGTTGGATTCAAATGCTCATCATAAAGACCATAGTTGGTAAGATGCTGAGTTTATTATAGAAGGTCCGTTTTAAGAGAAGAAAAGTTAATTTCTTCTAGGAAGATTAAGTCAAGGAAATCCTGTTTTCAACCTGGAACAGATCAGCAGAGCCCAGTTATTCATCTTTCCCAGAGAATGCTAATTATGCATCACCACCCCTCCAAGTAAGGGGTTGCTGGCCCCAAATGTGGTTCCCGTTCTACAGAATTTGCACCTAAGTGCTGGAAGTTCACTTCAGGTTGAAGTCTGAAATAAAGGCTTTATATACAGTGCAAATTAGTGGAAAAAATGACTTGGGCCATTTGTAAGTTATAGGAATTTTTATACAACTGACTTAAGTTGTAATGTTTTTGACACCTTTTTGGTTTTACCTAACTGCAAAATCCTTCTATAGCTTGCAACTTTTCTGCTAATGAAGTACAAGGATAGACTGGTGCCTCAAAGTATTGGTCAGAAGGGAAAATAAAAATGAAGCTTTATTTATTTTTGTAGTTTGTTTTAAAATTACCAAAAGCATGGTTTGAATTGCTTTTGTAAAGATCAATGTGAAAATGTGAGATTATACCTTTCTTCTTTAGTCATTACGTGATAGATTAAACTTGTAATTTGCCTCTTAATTATGGGGCTTGAGGGTAGGATCTGCACAAAACAATACTAAAATAATATTTCATGGTCACCTTATGGTTGTCAGCAAATCTCCTGTAAAGGCCGAAACATACCTCATTGTCTGTTCCGTTTTGCAAGTCATTTGCTAGGCTAAAACAATACATTGCTTATTTTTCAAGTCTTCCAGGCAGAAAGACTCAAGTTTCCTTGCATTAGGTAGTTTAAATCCTTAGTCAACACAAACAACACTTATTTTTAGTTTGTATTTTTATGCTCGTCTGTGTTTATAACTCTAGTCTGAATTTGAACAAAGAGTTATGAAACTGCTAAAGAATAATTTTTCTGGTTTGGGGGGTCCTTAGCTAGTCATATGTGCTTTATGGATTACTCTGAAGAAAAGTTTATATATTGGAATAAAAAGTATTCAAAATATGTTCACCTAAAATGCATAATAATATTATTTATGCCCAAATACAGTTTTTGCTCTTTTAATTTTTTTTTTAAATAAGGAATGGGAAACAGGTTTGAAGGTGCCAGGACAGCTTTGTTTCCATCAGCACTCACCTACCAGAGCAGAGTGTTACTTGGAACTGGTTTGGCAGCACGTGGTGTAGAGTGTGTGTGGGACTCTAACAGGTAACCTGGACCGCTAGTGCATGTTCAGATGGGCAGTGGGGTGTAGATTTCATGCAGTGGTTCTTTGATCTGTCATAGAAGGGTCATCCAATCAGATCTGCAGAGAACCCTAGTAGAGAGATGGGAAGTTCTTACAGATCAACAGGGACAGCTGGAGTATTGGGGAGCTGGAATATCAACTCTGTGCGGCTTCTTTGAGCTCTTTCTTACGTGTTTGAAGAAATGTATGGCTCCCACCAGAGCATGGACACGGACATCCCTCCTACCTTCCTTTAGAGATGTCTTATACCTGAACTTGTAGTCTCCCAGTTTTCCTCTTAGTTCTAACTTTACTGTATGAGTAGAAGAAGCTGGATGTGTCTCACTAGAGGCTGTAGGAGGTTTTCATGATTGGTGCCTTTATCATCAGTGGGTTTTCTGTTCCATTTCAGTCTCTTGGTGGATTACCAATCTAACTTAAAACTACAAAAGCTCTTGGAGTACTTTCAAATAGGTCATCCTCTGAGATCCAAGGCCCAACGCTCACTGCAGCCACCCAGAGCCTTAAGGGGTAACTAGTCTTTGCGTCGCCCCGAGCAAGGCCCAGCTTCCTCAGGCAGGCAGAAGGAGGCCAGACCCCGGCAGTCTTCAGGTCCACGTGGGCCTCTGAAATACCGGCATGTCCAGGAGGAAAACCTCACTGGCAGATTCCATTAGAAGCCAATGATGCTGATGTGCTGATCTGTATATCTCATTTTAATAGTCCATTTCCTGCTCCCCCTCATCCTTTTATGTGTATTTGTACACACTCATTCATAACCAGTTTTATAAATGTCCCATCACGGATATTTCAAAATTGCCATGAATGAAAAAGAGACTTACTTCTTTTGGGGTGAGGGTAGGGATTGAGAGAGAGACCTAATCAATTACTGTTTATTAATTGCTCCTTAAAGTGGCTTACACAGTCTTTAATTCTCCTCCTTTCTTTAGAGGATGAAAGTCCTGGACAGACTTACCACAGAGAGAGGAGAAACGCGATCACTATGCAGCCGCAGAGTGTCCAGGGTCTCAGCAAAATCAGTGAGGAACCGTCAACCTCGAGTGATGAGAGGGCCTCGTTGATCAAGAAGGAGATACATGGATCCCTACCGCACCTGGCGGAGCCCGCCGTGCCCTACCGTGGGACTGTGTTTGCCATGGACCCCAGGAACGGCTACATGGAGCCTCACTACCGTAGGTCCTTTCTGCCACTGGGCACTGTTTCCGGAGCCATGGGGAGGGGTGTGTGTGTGTGTGTAGGAGAGAGAGAGCACATTTTAGGAATTATCTGGCATGCACAGTTTCCAAAAATGTTCAATTTTCTTTCCACGTTTCTTGTACTTAGACTCTAAGCAACTTCAGGCCTCAGTGGGGTGGCCTTCAGGAAAGTGTCCATCTGTGGTTAAACCACATAGACCTTTCCTAACAACTAGAACCCAAGTTGTTCCATCCAAGTTAATGCTGAAGGAGAAAAATTGGTTGGTGATGGGAAGTTATTAATGCAGGCTGCATTAGAAGTCTTTAGCAGCAGCTCTTTCCATTTTTAATGATCTTTGAGTTAATGATTTTAGCTGTTTGTTTCCATTTTTAATGGTTTGTTGAAACAAACCTCATTTAACAAATCAGTTCTAAATTCCTTAATCTGCAAGATTTTTGTGTATATTCATTCTACTTTCCTTTCTAACCCGCTTGCCAGTAACACTGGAAGCTCTTTTAAAGCGCTAACATTTAAGAAATTAAGTAAGACTTTGAACACAAGTCTATGATGATTTCTCCAAAGGCAGAATATAAAGAAAAATGTATAAGGGTTGAGTTCATTTCAGGTCTGTTTCTAGTTAACAAATACAATTTGGTTGTAGAGTAATGAAGTTCATATTGAGGTGCCAAAGCTTGCAGCTCTTGATTACAGATTTATCACCTTGCCAGGATACAGACTGGCCATTTAACCTCCCCGGCTCCAATTCCAGATGATCCATTGAGCTCCAGAGAGGGGGACTGGTTTGTGTTTCCTTTTTTCCACATCATTCAAAAATTTTAGTGTTTTAAGGCAAAAGGTCATTAGCCAGATGACTGATTAGTGAGGACAGCTGATTAGTGCATGTTTTCTTGCTCAAGAAAGTGCCCAGGATAAAAGCTAATTTCATCCCTTCATTAGTTGGCTTGAAGCAAAGGGAATGCTCACTCATCAGATCAAAGGGCCTCACATAACCCTAAGTCTCAGCGACTCCTGTCCCTCAACCCAATCAGATTATATTGTTGGAAAAGATGGAAGATAACCTTATTTTTTCAAGTGGAGAGACCATTTTTAAAAAGTGGCAGAAGCATGGAGGGAAGGAAAGGCTTTATACATTCTTCTAAGCTTTCAAAAAAGGCTCTAACAGTGGTTCTCAACCTGTGGGTCACGACCCACAGGAACTGTATTAAAGGGCTGCGGCATTAGGAAGGTTGAGAACCACTGGGCTACAACTTTTCTTTTTAAAAAGTGCTTATCAGTCCTATGGCAGCAGTGGTTGTTTCTATAGATACAGAATTAAGAAGGAGGGGTACTGGACACTTTCCTTACCTCATTCAGGGTTTACTTAGTTTTATTTTATTCTTCTTTTCAAGAATGAACGTTTAAAATAGTGTTGGTAGGATATGTCTCCAAGCACATCCCCAAGTTTCTACATTGTACTTTTGACTCTCTCAGAACCATCCATGCAGAAAACAGAAGGACAGCTGCACACTTCCTATACCAATGTTTATGTACCCTGATCGCAGACTTACTTTAAAAAACCCAGTCTGGAATCATAGCTGTAAGGTCCCTGCATTGCATTGTTTTTTTTCTTAAGTATGAACACAAACTTTCCCCATCTCATATTTATGTTTTCTTTTCTTTTCTAGATGCCCACTAATTAGTGAGGCATTTAATTTAATTAGTTAGGACAGCTGATGATGGTAGTGGGCAGATAACCGTTAACTTTCTCTCCATCCCATTCAACTTGCAGCTTGTTCTTGGTTCGTTTGTTTTAACGGTTCCCCCATTAAATCCTCGGCCCGTCATTTGAGGGCCTGGCTCCCTCCACACCTGGGACCCTCATCTTCTCTCAGTGGTTTGTGTGTGACCCATCTCCTGGACCTCCAAATTAACATTAACTAACCCTGGACACTGGACAGCTGTTAGTGGGATTTGGGTTCATCCTTGTCCATCTGTTTGGAGGGCACAGCACCCATAAGTTGGCTATTCTTTAGATCTTCCTAGTATATTGTGTAAATCAGTGTTAGAATTATGTGATAAATTACAAACAAGTGTCCATAACCAAATGGCAAATGTGATTTTGACCTACTACCTTAATGTACTCTAAATTGGTCACAAATAAATTATATCTTTCTATAGACAATACAGACAGGGAATCCTAGGATTATATCGAGTGGCTCAGGACTCAGGGAATTGAGGTTCAAATTCTAGCTTTGTCTTTTGTTAGCTGTGTAATCTTGACCAAGTGTGATGACCTCTGAAAATCATTTCTTCACTTTGAGTGGGAGTGATAATATGACTGCCTGGTCCATGGTGTTCTTGTGAGAGTTAAGTGCAAATAAAGTATTTAGTAAAATCTCTGCCATACAGGAGGTGGCTCAAAATCATTAAGGTAGTTATTCTCTTCCCCTCCTCCCCCTCCTCCCCCTCGTCCCCCTGGTCCGCCTCCTCTTCTTCCTCTTCCCTCCTCCCCCCATCCCCCTTGTCTTCCCTCCTCTTCTTCTTCCCTCCATCCCCCTTGTCTTCCCTCCTCTTCTTCTTCCCTCCTCCTCCTCCCCCTTCTTCCCCTCCTCCTCTTCCCTCTTCCTCCTCTTCCCTCCTCCTCTTCCTCCTCCTCCTTCCCCTCCTCCCCCCTCGTCCCCCTGGTCCCCCCGTCTTCCCTCCTCCTCCTCCTTTTGCTCCTGTTTTATCATCATCGTCGTCTCATTAGTTCACTCTTCACATTCACTCAGTGTTTGAGAGCATTGAGGTTGGTTTGGTTCAGTATAGACTGGCTTTTATTCTTGCCAGACCTGGTCACCTGCCTCCCTGAGATCAGTGTCTTCTATAAGCACAAGTTAGAAGTTGAGGGGACTGAAAACCCAAGGAAAGGGTTGATGTGGTTAGAACTCTGCACTGTGACCTTCTGAACATAACCTTCTGTCAGTGACCCTCGGTAGACCAACTATAATTTTTTTTTTTTTTTTTTGCTATTTTGTAAGTGAAGAAATTGTAAAGCTTGGCTCAGTGCCTGTGGCTTGAGTAGCTAAGGCACCAGCCACATACACCTGAGCTGGCGGGTTTGAATCCAGCCCGGGCCTGCCAAACAACCATGACGGCTGCAACCAAAAAATAGCTGAGCATTGTGGTGGGCGCTGGTAGTCCCAGCTACTTGGGAGGCGGAGGCAGAATAATCACTTGAGCCCAGGAGTTGGAGGTTGCTGTGAAGTGTGATGCCACTGTACTCTGCCCAGGGTGACAGCTTGAGGCTCTGTTTCGATAAAAAAAAAAAGAAATTGTAAAGCTTTTAGGTGGGTTTGAGAGGTGTTAACATTTTAAATTCTTAGCAGAGATTATTTTGTGTGGCAAATGCAAGCTTAATATACAGAAGAAAATAAAAGGTACGCTATTACTTTTTCACATTAAATAATTTAAAGATATCCTAAACTAAGCCTCCGGGTTGGAAAAGCTATGATTTGAGTTTCGCTAGAGCCCACTTCTACCGGTATCACAAGTATTTTTACAATACTTTGTTGTAAAATGTGTCTACCTCATATGGATTTAATTATCCAGGCAAAGCTAATGATTAATGTAAACTTGAAGTGATAAATTTCCCCCCATTTTTTTTGTGTACAAGGAAATGTCCCCCCTTTCAGGTCAGATGCACAGTCGTGGTCATGTTTGTTTACCTGGGGAGCACAGCTTGTCTCAGTCCCGAGGCACCATGAGTAACACACGTGCACAGTGGACTTCAGTAGCTCAAGGTTCAGAAACATCTTTGAGGCCGTTCCCCTTTCCCTTGAGTTGTTTGCCAGCTTCTTTGGGCTGTTGGAGAGAAAAGACTCCGCTAGGCCAGCGGCCAGCCATGTGAATACTCACAGTAATTCCTTCATTTCTCTGTGGTCGGAAAATGTAGACTCTCCAAGATGCCTAATTTGTGCTTCTATATATACTAACTTTGTATTTCTAAAGTGTGGGCAGGCTTCCTGTAAGACCGGAAAAGGGAAAACCATTTTTTGTTTTGTTTTGTTTTCCCCCTTCAGAAGGACATCTGTAAAATTTTTATTGCACAAGATTTTATTACACTTGGGTATGCAATGTTGCATCTTCACAAATTGTAGTTAGGCAGAATTCAAAGTATTTTAGGTTTTGTGGGTTTGACTTAAAAAGAAGGGGGGGAGGAAGAAAACCCAGGGATAGCGGGCACTTCAAACATTCACAACATATGTTTGGAATAAAATCCTCCCAGGGGGCAGCTGGGGGAGCATTCGCTTATGAGGGGTTGTGGGGATGGGCTGTATATCAGGGCGGGAAGTAGTGTTCAGGCCGCATGGCTGAGGCGCGCCCTGGTGCTGACAGGCTCTCCGCCATGGCAGGATCCCTAGAGCTTTGTAATTTGGGAGCTCGTGGAAGGGGCTGGATTTGGGGATCTGATCTGCAGGTATGGGAAGCAGGGCAAGAACCCTCATCTCCTGCCCAAGGATTTCTCACAGTTTTCTTCCTTCTGTAGCCTTCTGAAATATCTGGTGGATATTTCAAACCACCACTGCTGTTTTCATTTACTGCCATGCATTTAGTTTTTGATAAACTTGCAAAGGCAGGTGACATAATAGTTAAAGCATTCCTGTACCCTGGCCGACATTTAATTTTTATTTTCTCTTGCCTTTTACAGAAAACATGTGTTTCATTGTCTTCCATCTTAATGTGAAGAGTCTAGTTTTCTAACTTTCTGCAGGGACCCTTATGCGAAGTTTCTTAGATTCACTAGCCATGTCCTATGGGGACTCTGCTAGTTTTGTTCAGTGGGGCAGGAAGTTGCCTCTTTTTGTTTAAGTTTTAAGTCTCTTTTGTAGGTTTATAGTTGTATGGAGACTGCTTTTTTTTCTTCTGCCCCTAACTGCTCCCAAGCAATAATTCCTCATGGAAAATATGATTCAGTCCTTTATGCAAATGCTTTGATTGAAAACATACCACCAGTATTCCTCCTTATGTTTCCCATCTCAGATGAGGGCACTATTAGTTGCTAATTAGCAAAACCTGAGGAATTAGCTTACAGAAAAGAAACTGAATTTTTAATTGGCTTGCATTTATTTTCTATGGAAAGCCGTTGTGCTGAGCCCAGTTGCATTCTTGTGAGCTAAGAAAACTGCAGACAAAATTTTTTTCTGCCTGTCTTTATAGTAGGTGACTTTCCCTTAGAAATTACATCTTGGGAGTAGGTAGGAGTATATTTTACATATTTAACAGGTGCACCTGCTCACATTTGTCTCACTATCGGGGTGTCATCTGGAGACTGTGAGAGATGAAATGCCTACAAGGCAAAAATGAACAGTTTTGTGTTGACCAAACTGCAGACAGTGACAGTTCCCTGAGCACATAGTTCCACTCTCATCCAGACTGTCTTACCGCTTTGGAGAACAGCTGATGAGCCACGCAGGACTGGTGTGTGTGTGTGTTTTCCCCCTTTGAAAATCAGATTGTTTAACCAGAAAGATGGATGGATGGTGGATCATACCCTGGGGCTTTGCTAGGGACTTGCCTCGGCTGTGAGTCTTAACTCAGAGGGGAGCTGGAGTGAGGAGTTCCAAACCAGTCTATGAACCTCTGCTGAACTCCTGTTTGTGAACTTAAGAATAGTTCCCTGCTTGTTCTTATCTTTCTCTTAGAAATTCAATATAATGACCTGGCTTTCTTTCAGCAACCTAGAGGTAATATTTTAAGACTAGAAACCTCGAGCCACTTCCTAGACTTTTTAAAGAACTACATTACGAGGTAACATTGAAAAAAGCAGTAGGAATTTAGGGATAGTTTCAGGGTTCCAGATTTGAATCTGGACTACATTTGTGCCTGACGTGACTATGATGCATCTTGGTCTTGGGAGAAAGTGTGTGGAAACTGGAGACCAATGGTGAGAAAAGTACTATGGGATTTGGAAAAACCAGTTATTGATTTTATTCATGGATTTGGGGATAAGCTTACTGATTAAAGGGCGAAGCTTGCAGACCACCCAGGTGAGGAATAGAAGGGAAAAACCTAAGAGAGATGTGTCTTCTGGAGAAGATTACTTGGCTCGTTGGTGTCCTGGGCCCCCTTTGGCCCCTGCTTTGGGGCTAGCCCTGCCTGTTCCTCTGCTTCTCTGATCATTTCTCCTGGATGGGTTCTTGGCTTTCCTCCTCGCCTTCAAGTCCTATTTATCCTTCAAGGCCTTTCTGATGACCCGTCTCCTTTAATTACCACCTTACAGGGATGTTTGCCGACCCGGGACAGGGAGCAGTCATGTCACTTTTCACCTACAGACACATCACAGCTGCTTGCTGGTGTTCCCACACAGTGGCCAGTGTCCTGCAGAATCACAGCCCTACCAGAGAAGATGCTTCAGATGATCTTTGTCCGCAGCCTGCCCCTTAGTGGTGCCTACCTGGCAGTCAGGAGTTACTGTTTCCATTTTCCTACTTAGTTACTGCAGGCAACCTGGGATCCAAACTTAGCCATCCGTCCTGCCTGAGCATAGACACTGTATAAAGTGTTATGACACATTTACAAATTCTGCATTTTCAAAACATCAAAAGAATCTGCTGCGCTCACATGCAGCACACTTACAGTTGCTAGGACTCTCCTAAGAGGTGGATGTCTTTGGAATAAACTGGCAGTTCATTTGTAGACTTGGATGTGGGATTAGCACGGGGAGCCACTTCTCTTAGTTGAGGTGAACATAATGTTTGTTTTTGCCCTTTTCCAAATTTCAATGACATTTTATTTATTTTTTTTTGAGACAGAGTCTCACTTTGTCACCCTTGGTAGAGTGCCATGGCATCATAGCTACAGGTACTGTATAGCTCTAAAATCGCCCAGCTATTTTTAGAGATGGAGTCTCGCTCTGGCTCAGGCTGGTCTCAAACCCGTGAGCTCAGGCAATCCACCCGCCTCCGCCTGCCAAATGCTAGGATTACAGGTGTGAGCCAGCGCAGTCAGCCTGTGATTTATATTTCGATAGCCTCTAGGGCAGCAGTTCTGAACCTAACCGTATGAGAGGGCTGCAGCATTAGGAAGGTGAGAACCCCTGCTCTAGGGTGATTCGTACTTTGTTAACCTCTCCCCACGCTGCCCGTACTCGAGTATGTTCACCGGTACTACTGGGAGGCCCATCTACAGGGCAGTTTAGGATCATGCATCTAGTTGCTTAAGGATCCATGTAGCCGTGTACCTTTTCTAATCTTGTGCCCACCCAAATGGCACCTTTTTCATAGTTTCTTATGGTTTCTTTCCATCCGTCTCTCCCTCCCTTCCTTCCTTTCTTCCTATACGGCAGCTGTTGCCACTTCATGCCATCTGCTAACAGCTTCCCCTCCTGTTTTCTAATAGAGTCAACATTATCCTTGGCCTCGTCCTTTTTCTTCTGTAATTGAAGAATGTTACCTTTGATGTCTCTTGAAAGCTGCCATCTCCCCTCCTCCTTTGCTTTCTTGATCTTCACCTGTAAACTCGGGCTATGTCTTCATCCTTCGTAGGGGCAGGGCTTCCTTTCCCTCTCGATGCCTTCCCGGCTCTGGGTTAGCCCAGGGTGGGTAGACTGGGGTTCCAGTCCTCTGTCGCCTCTACGTCCTGATGCACTTTGGATTCTCTTAGTGCCCCTTGAAAAGGATACAACTTCCTCAATCCTTTAAGCCTTTAAATTTGGCTCTTTTGGTGTTTCCTAAAATAAAGTTTTCTTATCTCCCTAATGTCTTCTGTCTTTTAGGGGATCCAGGCTTTCCATTAGCCTCAGTTTTTTTTTTTTTTTGTTGAGACAGAGCCTCAAGCTATCCCCCTGGGTAGAGTGCCATGGCATCATAGCTCACAGCAACCTCCAACTCCTGGGCTCAAGTGAGTCTCCTGCCTCAGCCTCCCAAGTAGCTGGGACCACAGGCGCCCACCACGACGCCCGGCCATTTCTTGGTTGCAGCCATCATTGTCGTTTGGCGGGCCCGGGCTGGGGATTCGAACCCGCCACCCTAGGTGCACGTGGCTGGCACCCTAGCCGCTTAAGCCACAGGCGCCGAGCCAGCCTCAGTTTTTGATGAGTTTTATCCTCTTAGAGCAAATTACAGAAAGGCAGAAAGATTCCATCCGATCCATTCAGAAGTTCTCTGTTGTTCGTTCTGGGTTTGTGTTACTGAGTGTCACCTACCCACTGAATGGTGTTGAGCAGAATGGAGCTCCAGGCTAGTGGGACAGAGACAAGTCCATAAGCCTGGTGAAAGAGCCAATGCATAGGAGATGTCAGAAGAGATGGAGTGCAGGGTCCTTTGGGAGCAGGTGAGCAACATGCCTTCCGCAGACTTGGGAGTCCAGAAGGCTTCCTGGAGGAGGTGACATCCGAACTAAATAAGCCATGAGCAAAGAAGTGAGGAGAGGGTAATCTAGGTAAAGGGAACATTTGCAAAGGCCGGGAGGTTAAAGGGAGACTGGACACTTTGTAGGACCTGAGAAGAATCTCTGGGCGTGGAGGGTGGGTTTTAGGAGAAGGGTGGCAGGGGACGCTGCCCAGGTGCAGGCACGCAGGCCTCTGTTCCTCTTCTGCACTGAGTCCTGTGTGGCTCCCAAGACCTGTCTCCAGCTTCTTCACCAGACCTTTGAAACTGTATTTCCTATAACTAACTTAGAGTTTCTCTGTCTCCTCTGCCTTCTGACGTGCCCAGTGAGATTCCTACCCCACCGCTCCCCTCCTGACTCCCTCCTGCTCTCACTGGTCTTCAAGGATGTGCCTCTGTCCCTCTGTGGAGCATGTCATGCACCCCTTGAAGACACAAAATCCATTTCTACTTATTTCCCTCCTGCAGAGCGGTTGTGTATCAGATGACCCAGTAACCACAGTATCTTGATCACAAACCATATATCCCAAACAGAAGGGATAAATGCGGCCTCATTTCTAAGGAATTCAAAGTTTTGTGTATCAAGATGTGTTTTAATTTCAACGTATAATGTTCACAACGAGAGGGGAAAAAGCCCCTTGAGTTTTATTTTATTGGAACACTCCCAAATCCTCTCACATCAGTCAAGCTAGAAAAATTGTGCAACGGGACCACGGTGTGGTTGGAGTAGGGTCCAGAAATAACAAAGTGAAATTCAGCTGGGAAATCCAGTAGCGAACACCACCAGGGGAAAATGAGAACAAAGACTCGCATTAGTGGAGTGAGCGGCAGTGGGCCAGGACTGAGTCTCCTGGGAGGAAGGGGGACCCGGGAGGAGGAGGAGGAGGCCTCAGCGAGGCTCAAGCCCTCTCTGTGGGGAGCTGCAGGCCTAATCAGCACACATTGTGTGGGTCTGAGGGAGCCCGCTCTGGGAAGCTGGGTGTTTACCTCTTCCACTGGGGGCCTGAACCTGCATCCTGATTGTGCTCCAGACCTGGGAGTGGAATGAAAGGAGGTACCTGTTTCCTCAGTAATTTAGAGAGGAGCAGAGAAGTGCACGTGGGGGATGCTGAGAAACAAACGCCACTTCTTCTTTGAGTTTGCTTTCCTGGAGTAAGCCTGCTCTCAAATCAGGCAAGTCTCACATTTCCTTTCCCTTATCCCTGTTTCCCCTCTGTAAGGAATGTCATGCCCCCTACTCCCCCAGGTCCCCGGGTGAGGGGAAGGTAACACAATATGCTGGCTTTCCTGTGACCTCGCTTCCTGCTGGAGGATCTGTGGTCCCCTCTGACTTGGCTTCTGTGGGCTCGGCTTGGCTGTGCACACCTGACCAAGTGGGTCGACCCTTTCATCAAACATGCCATTTACCTCTTTATCTGATGTGTGTATGTATACACACACGTCTGTAGGGTGCATATTTATGTAGCCCCTATCTTTTATCGTTAACGATGTTTTAAACTTAGTGTGCATCCATCACATCTCCGCATTCTGATGAAGTAGAGAGACAGAGAGTGAACAGCCAGGGGCATCTGAGCCCTGCTAAGGGCTCCAGCCCCTCAGATCATACTCCTGGTGTGAGCTGCTGCAGATCTCACTCTGCTGGGTGCATGGTACGTGACATTTATTCTCATTTCGAAAATTCCCTTCTTTTTTTTTTTTGAGATCCTGCTATGAGTCAGTCATCATTCTAGGACCTGAGGGGTCAGTGTTTGCCAAGGCAGATCAAGTCCTTGCTCTCAAAGCTGCTGCCTTAGCCAGAGGCGGCACACACCAAACGCCAAGACGGAGGCTGCAACAGAAAACAGGTGGTGCTCGGAGGCCGACGAACCAGGCGCTGTGCTGGAGCGACTTGGGCAGAAGAAACGTGCTGAGAGAAGGCAGGCTGGGCATGGAGGGCCTTACTCATGAGGTGTCTTTATAACCAGACCCGGATAACAAAAAGAAGCCAGCCCAGGGGGATCTGTGAGGAGAAGCTTGTACTGAAGAGGATTGCAGTGGCAGGGTGCCTGGCAGAGAGCAGGAGAGTGTGGCGGTCTCACCAGAGAGGGACTGAGATAGCTGGAGAGATGAAGTTGAGGGACCTTGTGGGCTGATGGAAACTAAAGGAGGGAGAGCTGTGGTTTGATTTCTGTTCTAGGAATGTAGCTCTGGCTGGTGTGCATGTGACAGGGCGGAGTATGGGATTAGAAGGTGACTGCGCAGTGGTCCAGGTGGGAAAAGACCCCTTTCTCTCAGGTACCTCAGCCGGGAGGAAGTGAGCCCTCCGTTTGTACTATAGGTTAAGCCACGACTTTGTTCTTTGCCGTAACTCCCTGCAACAGTCTTCTAATAGGTTGTCGTGATTGTCCCCTTTGACATATAAAAAAACTGAAGCCCAATAGGCTAAGTAAAAGTTGTTCATTTTTACATGTTCTGGATGTGGCTGAGCAGAGGTTTGAACCCATGCAGGTTGGCTCCAGAGCTCAGGTTCTTCACCCATAGCCCATGACTAACGAGACTTCAAAATGCCAGTCCACACAAGGCAAGTGCCCTGCGAGGCAGACAGTGTTTCAGGGTCAGCTCTGCTGCAGGAGTGCTTGCAAACTCTGTCCTGAAACCTGCTGGTGGTGATGCCAGCTTGAGGGCAGGGACTTGAGTGTGGGGGCACAGAGTGTGGGAGGGGAGGTTGGCTGCCACCCCTGTTTTAGGGGTCTGGGGTCATCATTCCAGTGTATCCCGTGTCATGTGGGAGAGAATGAAATGTGTCTTGTTGACTGATCCTTTTGCAAAGAACTTGGCATTATCTGTAGCTTAATTGAGCGGAGGCCTCTGGTTCTCTCTGTGTCCCTCTGTTTTGGGAGATACAAGTGTCAGGAAGCAGTAGCAGGTGCCGCCCCAGGCCCATATGTGGAGTATTTACTGTATGCCAAGGGCTGAGCTCAGGATGCCCTTGCATGATCTTTAGTTTTCATACAAATCCATTTAGTGCTTGAATTAACTGGACGTAGAGAGGTCATGTGCCCTGCCCACAGTGCTGGTCTGCGTCTGGGCTCTAGGGCTTGGTTTGGGGCTGAGGCATAGAAGCCCTGGGTGGACACTTTCTACCTGCCTTGCTAGGCTTTCCCTTTCCCACTGTGTTCCCTTGGCCCCCATACCAACTTCTCAGGATGGTGCAGTGGCTTTGATACATAGGCGATCTCTACGGATCTGCATGTGAACTTGTGATTCTGTTCTTTAGAATATGCATAACTGACACTTTTATGTATTATCCAAGATAATACGTAAGGGTATCTATGTATTGGATCTTTTATGTATCATCTAAGATAATACTAAGGGTATGTGGCCCTCCGTAGGCCCTTTTTGGAGCCAGCTCCCCCAGCTGCATAGAGGCCACTGCAAGATTCCTTGCTGTCTCTCTAAGTGGCCCTACCTGGGGCAGCAAACTGCCCTGCTCAATGCCGGGGAGGAGGTGGCAGGAAGGGAGCACCCCCTTTGTTTATAAATACCTCTTCCCATCAGAGAGAAGAACACAAACCTTTTCTGCACAAAGGAATCTTGGTGTCCAGCAGTCCCACTAAGACAGGTGGTTCTGTCTCCTGAGTTTGGTGTCTCAGATAAACTGAAAGAATCTTAAGCACAATGAAGGGGCTGGAGGGATGATTTATGGGAAAAGATGAAAAGGACTGAGTTTGGATAACAGGGCCTGCACAGGCTGAAGACAGACATGGCAACTTTAAACTAGTAACTTAAATAAGATGCAAAGGAGGCTAAGACTGCCACAGAAAGAGGCCTGACTAGAAAATCTATGAAGACATCAAGGAGAGGACCAGTGGAATTCCCTTCTGTCTTAGGGACCTCAAAAGAATGGATGTTTGCTTTAAAGACAGATGTGAGATATCAGCTCTTACCTGTAACAAGTTATGTTTCAGAGGACTTGATTTGACCCAAGATATATCTAGATCTGGGTAGTAAAGACGTGTGTTGTAACAGTGCCCCCACTATAGCCGGAGAATAAGGAAAGTTAACATGGAGACTTTGAATAAGAAAACTTCACACAGAGACTTTTAAGAGTGACTGTGATCCCCTAAGGTACCCATAGCTAGAATAGTCCAAAAATTACTGAAAATCCTTACCAGGCTTTTAGAGATAACAGAGGATGACTTCTCAGATGGTTTTATTGATTGCTCAATGTTAATCAAGCTCCACACTCAGTAGAATAAAGGGTATGACCCTGGCTCTTGCTTTTATATTTTGGGGAGAGAAAGCAAGAAACAGCACATGAAAACAATTAAGTCACATATCAACAAGTATAAAATAGCAAGATGAAAGGCAGGACCTGGGTCTGGTGAGGGCGGTTTCTGATTCCAAGGGGGTTTTTACAATAGAGCTTTGACTCCATGGCAAATTTAAATCCTATGAAATTTCTCCTAATTAACATTTCCCTTCTTCCTTCCAAAAATCAAATTTATGGACTCTAAGAAATTCACGTAACGTACGCCAATGCTGCATTTTCTTTCCACTTGATCCATTCCAGCTGTTATTAACTTTAATGTCTGACTTTCATTAGTTTATGAGGAGTTATGAACTGCAATCTGAAAGGCACCCCTGAATCTTAGACTTTTAGGGGGCAGATTTCACCTGAGTTCATCCTGACCCTTGCTAGCATTTCAGCCAAACACATCTGTTTATTGCTAATAACCTTTCGGGGCCTTTGAGTGATGATGTTGGCACGTGCAGTCAAATTCGGAAGGGAGTGCACAGCTAATCTTTGTCAGTGTTGGTTTCTCTACGCCTCATACCTGATTTATCAAACCTGTACACCTTCAGCATGTCTAATCTGGCACACAGTTCCTGCTCCTAAAATCTAATAAGCCTGTAAGTAATAGGCTTTCTGGATTTTGACAGGCATGCCCGTGATCTAGGGTAGTTGTAAGGTTCATCTGGCATTTTTTTGTTTACCATAGTGGCTGCTAAAAATGCTGTTTTAGCTCTTAAAGATGTTAAGAACATCTTTTAGTGGTTCACAGTAACAAGGAACTGATTCTAGCACAAAATGTTGAGGTTTTGGTCATTAACACTAGGTTTTTCTTGTACATGAATTCTTTTCATGCTTTGGTGTTTGAAGTTAATATTTCATATTGGTGACCACGTGCTCTCGTGTCTAGGAGTGCAGTCGTCAGACCACCGGACTGCACAGTAGCCCAGGCAAGGTGATGCTGAGTGGTCATACCCTGGGACTGCCTACCCCAACCCCATGAGAAAAGAGTTCAGAGACCCGCCTTGTGGTTCCTTGTTGGAAATCTACTCCAATAGGATATATATATTTTAAATTCTCCCTTTTTGGAAACTGCAGATTTTTTCCTTTGATGCCATGCTTTTGCTATTGCTCTTCAAATTTTCTGAAGTGTCTTTCTCATAATGAGCCACCAGGTGACCGTGACTCTAAGGCACAGATTTTTTTCTCCTGCCTTTTATCCAGAGTATTAAGATTCCAATTAGAAACTCTGTTAATACATAGAGCGTGATGTTAAAGCTGAGATTGGTCCCCTCTCTGAGAAGACCCTACAGAGAGCTGACACAGTGTCCGTGCATGAACCAGCCCTCCTGTCCCAGAAACTTTCTTTGGCAAATGTGTGAGGAGACTCAGTGTTGTCAGGAGGAAGCCCTGAATCCAGGGCTGAGAAGCTCTGCAGGCTGCATTGTCTGATGGAGTTCTGAATGTTAATGAACTTGGAGGTGTCAGTAACCCTAATGCTGGAGTGTGTCACGTAGCTTGCTTATCCTTAGTTAGCTAATACTGTCTGGGGTGACGATAACATATTTATTTTAGAGTTTCTTGGTTTATTTGGATGCAGTTTTGCTAAGAGCCAAGGTAGAAACAGAAAAATTCTGACGTCTTGAAGCTTTGTTTTCTTTTCCCTAATGGAAGGCAGATAGCAGAAGGGGACACATAGGAGACACATTTTGGTGTAAATCTTGTTTGTAAATAAAATTAAAAAAAATTCTTTAAAGTAACTTTCTCAGTATATTTTAGAAATTAACATGGAAGGTGGTTTTTCAGTATCCTTAAATCGTAGGAGAGGTTTTTGGAGCTGGGGATGACAGTGTTAGTGACAATGGATGTGGTGATTTACACAGAGTTCTAAGAAATGATTCTTGAACGTGTGATAGTAAAGATGACTTGTGTTCTTTAGAACCTATCTTATGTCTAAATGCCTTTCAGTATCTTTTTGCAGTCTCAAGGTTTCCAAGATGGCACTCTGCTGGATGCTTTACCAAATCAGCCTGCTCACTTGTTGCTGGTTCTGCTCTGCATGGTGATGTCAGAGTTAGTTGAACCATGCAGCTAATTTTCTGAGGATTGCAGAATGGAGTGAGAATTGTGAGGCTGTGCGTCTCCAATCCACTTAGAAGTTGCAAAGGGATTTTAGTAGGGTCTTGCCCCAGAGTGGTATTCCAAAACAGGAGAGGGAAGGCAGGCAGAAGGAGGGTTCCGTCACTGAAACTGGTAAACGCTGAACCTTTTTTCCCCCTATACAATAATTATTTAATTATTCCAATATTAGTTTGTTTTTCATAGGAAAGATGCAGAAAGAAAGAAACTTTGAGGTTCCCTTTATAATTTAACTTTTTGTTTTATTACAAGTATGATGTACAAATAACGAATGGTTGTTTCAACAAAGAGGTAAGGTACTGAGGACCTGGGAACAGAAAGCTACTGAAGGCCTGTCTTTCTCCAGCCATCATCCCGAAGACACTTGTCACCATTCTGACACCTCTGGAAAGAAAGCACATGCTTATACCTTTATTTTCTAATATTTTTTCCCCTCAATACAGTTTATGGACTCTCCAGTATGAAAGTTAACTTTAAGTTTTAGACACTATGTCCTCCCCTCCTCTTAATATTGTTATTATGTTGTTATTGTTATTTGTCTGTTGGCAACTTTTATATCTTTAAAGAGCATCTTAAACCTCCATTTCTTTTCTTTGTCAGCTTTTCATGCTAACTCTTGATTTTCCAGTTCAGATGAGGAGGATATTGGGTTCCCCCTCCTGTGCCATTTACACCCCATCTTCTGGGACTCTGCTTTTCTGTTATAGTGTCCAGGGTGTTACTATTTTCATGGAGTCTTACAGTCATAACCACATCTGTTATGTTTTTATACATAGGTTGACTTTAAAAGTTGAAAATCTAGAAGTGTTTGTAGCATTATGGCTGTGGAGATCCTCCTCCACGTTGGACCAGTTCAATGTTAGGATCACACTGACCTTCTCTGTGACTCGTCTGGCATTAAGAACACGTGGTTCAGGTCAGGTGCAGTGGCTTATGCCTGTAATCCTAGTACTATGGGAGGCCAAGATGGGTGGATCCCTTGAGCTCAGGAGTTTGCAACCAGCCCGAGCAAAAGCAAGACTCCATCTTTACTAAAATAGAAAAACTAGCTGGGCATGGTGGCAGGAGCCTGTGGTTCCCACCTACTTTGGAGGCTGAGGCAAGAGGATCACTTGAGCCCAAGAGTTTGAGGTTGCTGTGAGCTGTGATGCCATAGCACGCTACCCAGAGCAATAGAGTGAGATATGTCTCAAAACTCCCAAGTACTTTATCTCTTCCTACTCTTTCTAATTGTTACACACCTGTCATATTGCTTTTTTGCAGTTGTTTTTCTCTATTATTTACTTTTACAATGTTCTTACATTTTTTTTCCAACCTCTCAACCTTATCTTTGCCCTTAAGGGGAAAGCACCTTTCTTTCCAGGGTACTTCATTCTCTTGAATAATCTGTACCAGGCATCTCCAGATATTCCTTATGATCTTCAGGATTGGAACCACTGTCATTCTTAGTTTGTTTCTTTATTTTACTGGATTACATCAAGTATCTTCCCAACAGAGGAGGTACAATTTCTGAGTCCTTGGGTATGTGGAAGTATCTTTATTATGCCCTGCTCTTGTTTGATAGTGTAGTTAGAATTTTAACTTTAAGCCTTTCCTCCGGAGACCTTTAAAGGTGTCGCTGTGTTTTTCTGCTGCCATCCAAAGTTGTAGATGAGAAGTCTGATGCCTGGCTGTTTGATTTATGTTCTTTGTAGATGACTTTTTTTTTCCTTTCTGGAAACTTTTGTGATCTTTTCCCCTGAGTGGTATGAAAGCAGGTATGTAGATGTACGTATTTTATTTTCATTTAATTTTTATTTTATGTTTGCTCATTTTGCCCATCCCTTAGTGGACCATTTCAATCTGGAGATGTACTGTTTATCTTTGGGAGTTTCTTTTCTATTTTTTAACATTTTGCCAGCCTTGTTTCCTCTGTTCTTTCTTTCTAGAATTCTCCTTATATTAGTCTTAGACCTTTTACGTCACTTTTCTGTGTCTCTTAACCTTTCTCTTATACCCTCTGTCTCTTTGCTTTTGATTCTGTGTTCTAGGAAGTTTCCCTGACTTCGTTTTTCAGTGCTGTTTATGATAGTTTAATTTTTAATAGCTTTAAAAAAATTATTGCCCTTAGCACTCTCCCCTTCTTGCCTTTTGTATAATGCTTTCTCAAAACCATCCACAAGTTTCCTCTAGGGCAGTGATTTTCAACTGGTGCAGAGAGAGGATCTTAGGTATGCTGCAAAAAGTTCTAAAGATCATTAATTATTTTTGAAAGGTGTTCAAAGCACAGTAAGTATATGCTTTGTTTTACTCTTTTTTTTTTTTGCAGTTTTGGCCGGGGCTGGGTTTAAACCCACCACCTCCAGCATATGGGCCCAGCACCCTACTCCTTTGAGCCACAGGTGCCAACCCTTTTACTCTTTTTTTTTAATCAACATAATTTAAGTGTGCCATGAAGTTTAGCTATAGGTTCAAGTGTGCCATGAGATTAAAAAAAGATTGAAAAACACTGGTCTAGGGTTAGTTTTCTTAACTTATTTTGGTCATTCTCACTATGTCCTGCCATCTCCTTGGGTGTCACTCACATTAAGTCCATGGGGAAGGATGGCTGGCCCTTTTCTTCTGCTCAGGCATGAGGAGGCTTGCCCTGGGGGTATCATTCAGACCATGTGTATCAGTTGGCAGGATTTCCTTTATGGAAGTAGGGGAGTGCCTTCCCACTTGCCAGGACAAGGAGAGCTTGATTCTTGGGGGCTGTTAGGACACGTACGGCTGGGGCACCAACCACAGGGGCACACAGACATGCTAGGACCAACACGAGAAGTTCCAGCAGGCACGGTGCTTCTACTGAGTGCGTTTGAGTATTAGGCCTGGGTGGGAGAAGTCTTCAGAATCCACACTGAACTTTGCTTTCTCAGGATAGTTCTTTCTACTTTTTGAAGAAGCAGCATGAAGATGTTGTTCAGAAAACCACCAGGTACCAGTGTGCATGGGCTGTGGGTAGGAGGCAGAGTCATCACCGGTGCGGGTATCCGTGTCAGGAGGTGGCCTAGCTGCTGCCTCTTTCTTTGTGTTCTCAAGGAATATTCTAGGCTTCTGCTTCTCTCCATGCTGAGTTCACTTTTAATTCCAGTCTTCTCCATTTTACATCTTGCACAAGGGTGAAATTTCTTGTCTTGATTTTATTTATTCCACTGACTGTGTTAAGAGTATGGGCTATAGATACAGACTGCCTCAGTGTAGATCCCAGTTCTGCCACCTTGAATGGGGTGACTCTGGGAAGACCGCTCAGCTTTTCGGAGCCTCTGTTTTCTTATTGATACAATGGGGCCCCCTGGTAGCCAGTGAGCATCTACCTCATTGGTTTTTGGAGGATTGAACTATTGAATATAAATAAAGCTCTTGGAAGGACCTCACAACACAGTGTAAGTGCTCAGTAAACTTTATTATTAATCATTGGTATGAGTTTCATCTCTACTGTAACATGTATATTTTATTTCTCTAGATCACAGAGGTCTTCAGAAAGATAGGTGGGAAGCATGTTCGCCCAGCCTGCCGTCTTGAAGTAGAAACAATATGTTAAAGATGTGGAATTTGGGGGGACACTGTAAGGAGATCTAGACTCAGTTAAACTTGGGATCCGGTCCCAGCTCTGCCACCTTCTGGCAGCATGACCTTGAGCAAGCTCTTAGATACTCTACTGGTTTCCTCTTTAAAAGGGGCAGAAATGATGGCCTCCTTGGATGGTGACAGGAGTTTCTGCTCTCACCTCCCTGATGCCTGGTTCTCACGCTAAAGGACGGTGTTGACGCACCGGAAAGGCGAGGGTGGGGTGGGGGGTCTGGGCTGTCTGACTGACAGTCATTTTCTCTGCACATTCAGGTCTCCCTGGATGCGACTGAGCCCTTCTTTAAAATTTTCATTACTTTTAGTTTTTAGAATATATTTCATTCTATTTATGATTTCACAAATTTGAGAAGCCTGAAAACAAATAGATTTAACCCTAATGCTTTGCCTAGATCAAAGCTAGACATGGTACCTGTGTCATATTTTATGGAGTAAGGTTTGAAGATTAAATAGTGACTTTTCAAAAGGCAGCTATCGTCGAAGCCAAAACATCATTTGAAAGTCTTGTTCCTTAGTCCTGGAGGGGCCAATCTTTCATTTCCTGAGAAAAGTGTTCCCTTGCACATTTATTTATTTTTAACCCAAGCAGCTTAAAACAAACAACCAACTGGTAGTGTTTAATAGAAATAGATGGTAGGTCAAGAGAAATTTAAATCAAATAGTTCACCTGTGGCTCACAGCATAACAATACAAATTGGTGAGGTTGTCAAATTGTGTCTTAAATTTAGTGCCCTTTGCTATACACTGGAGCACAGGAAAGCTTTTCTCCTATCGTCTACATTTGTTTTCCTGTATGTGTGTCTATTTTCTTTGATTTTATTTCTTTGTTGCATTTTAAGTACATTTTTAAGATAATTGACTAGTGTGCCTTGTTTTAAATTTATATTTTAACACGGATCATTTTAATGCCTACTGTACAGTTAAAAAAAATCATGGGCTTTGAGAAATTAACAATACTATGTAAAACTTTTGTTTTTAGATTAGAAAAGTTATAAGTTTTTTTTTCAACCTGTCCAAAATTATTGGGGTTTAAAGATTTTAAGTTGGCATTGTATCATAATGGGCTGTTTCACTATGGAAACGTGTTCTGTTTAAGAGACAGGCCTGGTGAGCTGTATAGATGCATGTGTGCTGTATAAAAAGTACCATAGTCTGCAAACAGTTTTGCAAGTCAGATCTCGCTGAGAAGAGGGAGGTGGGTAGATTTATGAGCTTTAAATACACGCTGCCCACCTCACATGAAGTACAAGACAATGTGTTCCTTTTTGAAATGATGTGTCTCTGAAGGATGTGTAATGGCCATGGTTTCAGAGAACAGCATCTCTCCTCCAGCTTGGGCAGAAGAGCATAAGGCAGTTTGTCTGCTCAGAGCCTGGTCATGGCTCTGAGGTCCAATTATTTGCTGGGCCTTTCTGGCCCTAGTTGAAAAGGCTCGTTACTAGAAGCACTGCCTGCAATTGAGAGCCATGTCAAAAGTGGGAAGATAGGCTGTCGATCAGAAAACAAGTCCGTGTGTTTGAAAGATGGTGAAAAGTTGAAGCAAAAACCCAAACTGAAAGAGCTGAATGGCCCAGAGTAGGTGAGGCCACAGTGATGTCAGGAGGGAAAAGATGGTTCAAGAGCTGGCTCTAGACCCATCCTCCTCATTGAGATTTTCTGTGGGACCCTCATTCTTTAGGGCTGGAGGGCAACCCTGTAAGCCAGTGACAAGAAGGCCATAAGCATTCCAGCTCTTCAGGCTGACCCTCTTCTGAATGAATGAGTTTTGGAACTCGAACCAGAAGAAGGTTGGGGTGGCAGCTAGAGCATTGCTGGTTTACTTCAGGTGAAGGATATACTTTTATGAAGTTTTTAAATAGTGAACAGATAGTACATAAGACTATGACGTAAGATAGGATGGTTATATGATTTCCTGTAAGACATGTCATGTAGCTGATTTTATTTCCTTTTTCTCTTTGGCTACCAGGAAACTCAGATTTAAATTTGCTGCTTAGTTATTCCAAGTCTTTTGGGTCTGTGCTCTGCATGTTTTCTATTTAACTTTTGCTGGTCTTGGCTGTCCAGACTGTTCTCTGACTGGGATTTTATTTAGTTAGCAATTTCTACTTTCCAAATTCTTACATGCTGCCTGAAATCTTCAGTGAAATGAGGCAAAGTATTAAAATAATACCACTCCCAAATACCACTGATTGCAGTGAAGAGTATTAGGATTTCACTAGGTGTGAGAAATAGTTACAGAAGTGAATTTAATGAGACCCATGTGTGGAGACAGACTTGTGTGACAAAATAAATAGGCTGAGAAATCTGTTGAAGGAATTTGCTTGCTGTCATTTTCCCTCCCCTTAACTAGCAGGACGTTTCAGAGGATACAGGCTCTGTCCTGCATCCCGCTGTAATTTGGATATGTCACTTACCTCCAGCCTCAGAGGAAGGCCCTACAGAGAATTATTGTACTAGTTCAGATTTCAAACTTTTCTCACCTGCAGTATATGTTTTTAATATTTCTCTCTCCCATCCCCCCCCCCCTTTTTAAGTTCCTTTTAAGTTGAATCAGATTTAAGGACATTTGCATGTTGCCACCCTTTTTTCAAGTCCCAGTGTTCAGTGACTTGGTAAGCAAGCTTTAATATTTTAGTATTTGTATTCCTCCTCCTGTTAAAAAATGTGATTATTAATCGAGTTCAGTACCATGATTTCTTGTGTTTTCAAGTTATCTCAGACATGCAGCTTTGCTATCTTGGCTCCCAGCTCCATCAAACCCCATTGGAAAACGCGTCCACATAAATGCCGTCTCTAGTTATACTCTCAGAAATAAGAGGCTGGTCTCCTGAGGATGGCTCCATATTACAGGCAGAGTATAATCCTGAACATTGTTTTCCTTTGCTCTCAAATGGCTGGGGACAGTGAGTCAGGAGCGAGAACTCCCTTTGTTGCATGTCGTGTGCATGGCAGGGGAAGAATGTCGCAGGGCAGAAAATGAAGAAAGACATAAAAGGATCTCAGCTCAAGGAGGTCAGATCCATCAGAGGCTTAGCGTTGCCTTCAAAGATGCCTGGGACAGGTGGCAGTTCAAGACAATCACAGCGGCGGCGTCCGCTGGAGCCGAGATAAGGGATTGCCGCAGAAGCCTGCTATCTGCTGCCCGTTGGCTTTGATGTAACTCTGCTAGCAAGACTTTGGGGAGCAGGGGACTGCCTGCCTCCGTGGTTGGCTGCTGTTGTTCAGTCTTTTAAGGTCTCATTACAGTGCTCCTGGAGGACTAATCCTCTTTAAGGTTTACATGAGATGGTTTTGTCCAGGGGCCCAGCCAGGGACCTTGGCGCCACCTGTACAAGGCGCCAAGGCAGCCTTTTCTTTTCCTCTTTCGCTCCAAGTGGTTGGTATTTAAGAGTGTTTGTGAGAGTGAGAACAGTAAACATCCTTGCTCCCCTTTCTGGCTGTTGCTGAGCAGTGATTACAGAGCGGTTCTTTGGAGGCTGTTTCACTGTGAGAGCAGCACCGTTATGCTAAACTGTCAGCTGCTGCTTATGCTGCTTACTCACCCCACCTGCCTCTCGGCATTTTCCTTATTCATTTCTTACTCTGTTCCCTGGCCACCCTGCCCTTGTTGACTGATGGAGACACGGCCTTGCTCTGTCGCCCAGGCTGGAGTGCAGTGGCATGGTTACAGCTCACGGCAACCTCAAACACCTGGACTCAAGCCATCTTCCTGCCTCAGCCTCCCCAGTAGGTGGGACTGTAGGCATCTGTCACAACTCCTGGCTGATTTTTCTCTTTTTATGAGAGACAGGGTCTCACTCTTGTTGGCTGGTCTCCAACTCCTGAGCTCATCAGATCCTCCCACCTCCGTCTCCCAGAGTATAGGTATGAGCCCCCTCACCCGACCTCCTATCTCTTTTCAGAAAGAAACTTTATTGTTGCTTGGGTCTGGAATGGGCTGTTGGGTTCGTTTGATTCATTGTTCTTGCAGACATATGGTTTGTAAGGAAGATTCCATAGGTGCACCAAGGAAGATATCTATTTGCATACATTGCATGTGTTTGGAACATTTCATTTCAAAAACATTCTTTGAACAAACCAAACTACTGAATGTCATTTGCTTTTGAAATAACATAGGTTAGGAAAAGAAAAGCTGCAAATTGTATTTCTGATTTGTTGGGCACACACAAGACAGCAGTGGTGGCAGCAGCACCAATGGCAACTGCAGCAGTTAGTGCTACTCTCTTCTGGATTTCAGAAATGAACTTCATTCTGACACTTTTCAGTTTTGGTTGAATAGAGCATTTTGCTATCATTCAAAAACCCTCCAGTGGCATTAGAAGGTGAGCAAGCAAGCAGCTTTGGGACCTGCGTTTGGGGTTAGCTCAGTGATACCACCCCCAGCTCAGTGGACTTGGGATAGTTCTGGGAATTGCAGATGAGATGGGGAGGCTTTGCGTCCTTCTGTCAGTGGTTCAGGGTGACTTTGCTATTGGTGACAGACTGCCTTTGCTCAGCTTTTCTGGTCTTAGTCCGTTTCTCTAGGACGAGGAGCACGTAGAATTGAGTGAGTGCCATCACTGTTAGCTGCCTCACAGTGAGCGTTGTCCACGTTTTAATTTTGTGCAGGTCAGACTCTTTCCAAATTTGAAATAATTTCTAAAATAACAATAGAAGCAAGAGAAGCCCCTGTTGTCAGTCCAGGTCTGTGGGCCCTCTGCCATCCTGGAGAGAAACACGTTATTTGACCTTTAAACTTCTGCAAGGAATTGTTTGCTTGTGTATTTAAGTTGGTTGATAGTCAATTATTGAAAGGAAAGTAATTCTCAGAGATGGCCTTTTTCTGGGGATGACATCCCCATCTGCCCCTGTTCCCTTTTCCTGACCATGAGTGAATAAATGGCGGAAGGCAAGACATTGAGGAGATGCATTGGGGTGGGGGCGTCATGCAGAGCAGAATGGTGACTTGGTGGGCTCCAGAGGATAGCTCTTGAAACTGTAGTAAACAGAATGAGTCCTTGTGTAATCTAGCCTCCACCCCAGACCCTTTGGATCAGAATTTCTGGGAACTGGCCAGACTTGGTGGCCAGATTGAATTACACATGTAGTTCAATCACTTTGGGGAAAGGGTAAGGTGGGTGGATTGCGTCAACTCAGGAGTTTGAGTCCAGCTTGGGCAAGAATGAGACCCTGTCTCTATTAAAAATAGAAAACCTAGCTGATTGTTGTGGCGAGTGCTTGTGGTCCTAGCTACTTGGGAGGTTGAGGCAGGAGGGTTGCTTGAGCCCAGGAGTTTAAGGTTACTGTGAACTATGCCATTAAGGCACTCTAGCCTGGGGCAAGACAGTAAGACTCACTCGGTCTCAGAAAAACCAACAAAATAATAATAATAATTTCTGGGAACTGGATCTGGGATTTGTGCTTTTAACAAGTTTTTTATATGACAGAGTTTGAGAACGACTACTTTTAAAAGTCAGATGTCAGTCTCAATTTTTAAGAAATTCCCAACTGGTAAGCACTTAGATTTATTTTCTGTCTTAAAAAGATGCTATAAATTTGCACACTTGATTGTTGCACTTCAACTCCTTGTGTAAGTTACTTAAATACAAATCTGAGTATGTAGGTAATGATGATATCAATTTAATTCTTTCCCTAATAGATAAAAAAGATCGGATACCAAATTATTTGATGCTATGGAGAGTTTTCATTTACTATGTCCCAAGTATTATTTCTAAACTACATTAACAAGCATTAAGGATAACTTATATAATTATGTTTTTGTATAGCTGAATTTCTGTTTAGAAAATAGAAATATATTCCCTTGTTTGCATTTTGACATATGTGTTTTAGCAACAAAAACAGAAACTTTACTAAATGTGAAATTGTCGTCATTTGCTAGAATAACCACCGAATTTGTGAATTCTTTTCCCATTGTTAATTTTTTAGCCAATACTTTGCATTTGTTTTAATTTTTTATTACTGAGATTAGCAGATTAAGGACATAGAAATGTTTGTTGATCTTGATTGTCTCTGGAAATGTGAAAATATAGGCCTGACCGGTGAAAAAAGTGTTGGCCTCATCTGTCCGACATTACCATCAATTGAACGCTGTTAATTTAACAGATGAGTACTACATACTTGGGTTATACACATTTAGAATGTCAGTACAGAACTGGCCCAGTTGATTGATTTCACTTGATTTGGATGGTAATGTTTTGTTAAGATTTGTAATAACCAGCTGGTGGCTCATGCCTGTAATCCTGGCACTCTCGGAAGCTGAGGTGAGCAGATTGCTTGAGTTCATAAGTTCGAGACCAGCCTGAGCAAGAGCAAGATCCTGACTCTATTAAAAATAGAAAAACTAGAAGGACATTCTGGTGGGTGCCTGTAGTCTCAGCTCCTCAGGAGGCTGAGACAAGAGGATCGCTTGATCCCAAGAGTTTGAGCTTACTGTGAGCTACAACACCATGGCACTCTACCTAGGGTGACAGAGTGAAACCCTGTCTTAAACAAAAAAATTGCAATAAAACAATAGACATATGAAATAGAACAAAAATCTTGAAGTAGTTCAAGTTCTTACATTTAATACCCAGCTTTGTCCTTTTGTCTATTTTATTTTTAAGGTCTAAAAGACAGTCTTACGTGTTCTAGTAGAAATATTCTACATTCCATCCTGTTTTACCCCGTTAAGATTCTAGGAATATCTGATCATCAGAAAAATGAGATCTCTTTTATGATTCCTCCTTAAGTACGTTGGGGATTAGTAGTGAGGCTGGGTTTGCTCAGTCAGTTTTAATAGCTGATTATCTTTTAAAATGTAACCAGTTTGATTCATGCTTATAATAAAGAAAAGATGCTGAGAGGAAGAGCAGGTGTGGTTTTGGAATTGGAAAGGACAGGGTTCTCCATTAAGCCATTTGCTGCCTGACGTATCTTGTCTAAGTCACTTAACCCCCTCACTTGCCTTCCTGACACCAGGTCCCTGCTTCCGAGGCTTGCAGGAGGGTAGAGCGGGCTTGTGAAGCAAGTGACCGGCATTTGTCAGCAGTTGTTATTGGTATTATGCTCTTAACCCTCTTGCGTGATTTAAGTTTGAACACGAGACATAGAACCACAAAGTTTGTATCCTGGTGCTGTCACCTTTGGCCGATTTGTGGTCACACATACAGACCTCATGGTTCTTCCCCAGTAAAAATCTTAGAAAAATCTCCTTGTGTGTGATGTGGAGGTGATGGTTTTATCGTTGGAAAAGCTATGTAAAAGCTGTGACATTTTCTATAAAATGTTTTTTAACTTTTTGTGTGTGTTTGGTTATTTTAAAAGCACACTATCTGATTTTCTTGCCTGGCTTATTTTTATGTAACAGCATTTTTCATTTCAGTATTCTTCTGTGGTCACTAATTCATTTGTCTTTGTGTCACAGACGTTGGGAGATAACTTGGTTGTGTTCTCTGTTCTAAAGATACAGGTGCCGACTTAGGGGATACTCAGGCCCTCTGCACAGGGGAGAGGGGCTCAGCTGCCATCGTCAGTGCTGGCCGCTTGATGTGACTACGTGATATCTCTTTAAAGTCTGTGGCTAAATATTTATAAACACTAAAATTAAGGTCATCCGTGTTGCCAGTTTTCAGCGGGCTGAGTTTTCAGCCTTTGGGGAGCAGAGATGCACACACCAGCTTCTGTTCTTGTGCTCTGATTTTACTTAGGGATTATAATTTAAAAATAATAGCGGCTAGACTTCATTGAGCACTTACTGCTTCCCAGGCTGTGGTGCCAGGTGCCCTGTGTGTAACCCTCACGCCCACTGCCCACCGCATGGGCTGCGCTGCTGATGAGGGAGGGGGAAGCAGGGAGGCAGGGTCCTGCAGTCCTTAGAAGAACAGATATATCAACTGGAAGCTCTCACTCCCCAGCTCGGTGCTCCCATCAAGGATCTCAGGCGACATCCTTAGGGGACATCAGGCGGAAGGAAACGTGTGAAGACCCAAGTGGAGGAAGTGGCCGGGGCTGCAGGTAGTCTTATCAACAGCTATTTATTTCAGTTGTCAGCAACTGACATTTGTTGACTAAAATATACATTGGTATTTCCCTTCTGTATGAGGAGAGAGGAGGAAGTGCAATCTGGTTGTTCTTATTTGCTATTTGAGGGGGGAGATAACTCTTACTGCCACTGCAGGGAACTTGTGCTTGTTCACCTGCTGCTAGACCAGCATCTCTCAAAGTGTGGTCCCAAGACCAGCACTAGCTGTCTCCCCAGGGAGCTTGTGAGAAGTGCAAATTCCTCATTCCTACTAAATCAGAAACTCTAGGGCTGGGCCCTGATAGTCTGTATTAACAAGCTCTTTAGGTGACCCTGCTGCAGCTAAAGCTGGAGGCCCATTGTGTTAGAGCACCTTGCAGGACCATCGGAGTCTGTTACTAAACAGGGAACTCTGGAGCAGGTGAAGGGCTGTGATGAGTGGTGAGGGAGGATGGTTTGTCATCTGCCTGGTTTCTGCTGAGCACCTCTTCCTACCAAATTAAAACCTAACGCAGCTCAGGGCACGGGAATTCAGACTTGGGAGCCAGTGAGCAGATTGTCTTTTTTGTCTGTGAGGGTAGTTTAAGTCACTCGTTTATTAGTCTGTAATAGTGTGAGCCTCTCACATTTTATCCCCTGAATATGTGCACATTTAGCCCTTAGTTTGCAGCCTGCAATGCAAGGACAATAATAGAAATTCTGTAGGAGAAATGGGTAATTGTTGATCCTCAACTAATGGATTCATGGAAACTTAAGAATGCAGGAAAAAGTTAAGCTTTACAAGATTCAATTGGAATAACAGCTCTACACCCATGTTCATGGTCCAATTCTGAGTTAAGTAAGAGGCAGTCACCATTCAGAGTATGTGTCCAATTTCAGCTTCTTCCTTATAGTCTTTGAAATACTATTTTGGCCCCTTAATTTAAAGGAATGAAAAGAGCCAAACACTTTATTCTCCTCTCCAAGGCATCAAGGAGAGGGGGTAATAAACAGTACCTTGCTGATGTATTTTAATAAATACTGGTTTACTGCGTCCCACAACGGAGAGCAAATACATGCAATTACTTGCAAATTTCTTCAGTGTTTGTACTTATAAATCTCTGCCTAAACCTTCCCAGCTGGGAGTTCAGTTCGTCTTTCTGCTGTGGAACCAGGGCTTTGTTCTCATGTTCAGCCTCAGCATAGTCTGGAATAATTCAGAAACGTATTAGAGAGATTGCTGCTCCCAGAAGGCATAAGGAAATAACCTTCACTCTTGGCCTTAGGGAAATCTGCCCAATCAGAGTTTGGGCAGATTTCTCGATTAAACAAAGAACTAACTGTGCACAAATTGCACCTTAACCATTTGTAAGGAGTCCACCTTAGAAATGTCTTGCAGATGGAAAGCTGGTATTTTTTAATCAGGGCAGTGGGGCTGTGAAAGTCAAAATGTCGCTGGCATTTTCCCACCATCCCATAATTAGCATACCCCCCAAATTAAATTGAAAGTTGCATTCATAAGCAGCCCTCAGCTTCGAGACCCAGGGGCTCTGGGTTGTCAAACACAGATGGAAACAACTCTGTCTGTCCGTGTGAGGGTTCAGGGCATGTGTGCGTGTGTCTGTACGTCTGTGAGTGTGGGCGGGTGACTCAGTTCATCTGGAACACATCCCAGGGAGCCTTGGGCTGTCACGTTTTATTTCAGCAAATTTCACTTTGGGAACCAAAAAGAGGGTAGAAAGTTATTGCGCTTAATGTTGTTGTGACTTTCCTTGCTCCTAGTCAAATTATTCAGAAATCAAAGTCAGGCCCCTGTGTCGCTATGCAGAATGTTTAGAACGGACCTTTGGGGAGACGTTTAGTAGCTTTCCGCTGATTGTAAGAGATGCTCATGTCAAACCAGTACCTCATGACATTTTTAGAGAAACAATTGAATTTTTAGATTGGAAATCTGGGAATAATGGAAGTTATATCAATTCTATATCCATTCTCCTTGCAATACTTTAGTGGTTTAAGGCATGGCAGGGACCCAGCTAAAAACTACCAGGTTCTCCTAAACTATAACACCCATGGTAAGAAACCCCCAAACCCCAGTGCTTTAAAGAGATGGGTCTGGTGACCTCATTCTGTCCCAGGTTCAAGAGCCTCACATCCTTAGTGCAATGAGGTAAGCCAGGGTCTAGGAAGTATGGTTTGGGGTGGTTAAGAGTTTTGAGATCTGCTTTTGTAAAAAGAAACTACATTCCCTCCCATCGACCCCTAGGAAAATCTGGGATGTCTCTGTGTAAATCAAAAACCAGTCTGAGATAAACAGGTAACGTGTGGACTCTTCTTGATTTAAAAATTACTTTCCTCAGATGTTCTTTTCAGTTTTCTTGTTTTATTTACACAGAAATATAGGCATCAGAAAAATTAATGGGCAGGGTCCCTTTCCCTAATAGAAGTTGGAAAGAAGGAACATGGCCACGGAAGCCAGAGGCCCTTGACTTCCCTCTCTGGTGTGCTCTGGCCCGTCCCTACTTCCCCTGGGCTGACCCTCTCTTCTTGTACGAGAGGGAGGTTCCTGCCAGCACTGCCTCCCTCCAAGGCTATGAGGGGCTGTATGAGAGAGTAGGTTGAAGGTCCCTTGCTGAACTGTGATGGGGTCACAAGAGTGGTGTTCTTCCTTTCAGAATGCTGGGTTTGTCATTTCTGTTTGAGAACAGTGATTGGTTTGGATTGGACTCACATTCATCCCACTTCAGGAGCTGTTAGATGGAGTGATGGTCCCTTAGTCCCTTCTTACAATGTCAAGGGAGCAAGTTAAGCTGGTGGGAATTCAACTGGAAATCAAAAGATTTGAGGTTATCTAGCCAGTGTGGGGTATTTAAAACCCTGTAGAATTAGAAAGTCCATCTTGAATCATGGCTCTGCCACTTTCGAGCTCTGTGACCTTGAACAATGGTGCCCTATTCTCTGAAGTTCGAATTCATCACCTAGAAATTAGAGGTAAGTGTAGTGTCTTCCCAGATCTGCTGTGAAGAGTTAAATGAGATGGGAAATATAAGAAACCTCTTAGTCCATAGTTAGGTCTCTGTGAGCTTTATTCTGTGATTACTGGAAACTATTTTGGACCTAACATATGTGTTAAGAAACAAAAATAGTTGCGAGGTAAAGAGGAAAAAACCCTAGAATGTATCTCACTAATGTTATTAAGCTTTAAAGGGAATGAGAGTATTTGCAAACCTGAGGCTAGTAAATTAAACTCCTGTTAAAAAAGAAATCCCTGTATTAAAGGCAAATTTATCTTATCTTGTCCTCTGGTACATGTCTGGCAGGACCTTCTGACAGCTGTGGCCCATCACGTATTCTGATTGCTGCACTTGCCGTGTTAGATAATGAATGTTACCCTGGTGGACATTTAATTAACTATGGTGTCGTCCTGCCATGGAGACAGCAGCAGCTACTCAGCTACTCAGGGCAGCATCTCCTAGATCACAGAATCCACAGTGGCAGGTGGGACAAGGAGACCCCGGTGTGGGTTTCTTTTAAAATGGCACTTAAATGTACCCCAGACTCACATTTCCCTCTTTACTGTAAACTCTCCCATGAAGCACGTATGGCTTCTGAGTCAGATACTTTACCAGAAGGATATTCCTGTGACCCAGAAGGTCCTGCTTGAAACGTCATTCGTTCCGTTCACCAGCAAAAGCAGGTGTAGGCAACTCACAACCATTTTCAATAATGAGTCCAGGTCTTTTATTTATTTTATTTTTTTGAGCTTGCTTTCTCAACGTCTCCCCTCCTACACTCATTCTACTGAATCAGGATCGTACACATCAGATGGGAGCATGTCCCCATTGGAAATGTTCAGTAGGTTATTTTTTGTAAAACCGAGTTGTAGCAATGAGTGTCTAAGTGACTTGTCATTCTCAACACTGTTTGTAAAAGGCATCTGGGAGTTGGTACTGCACCATGTAATACTACCCATGGGAGAGTGGATGGGGCCGTAAAGTAAGGGCCTGGAGTCCTATTCCCGGGCACCAATGTGGTGGGACTGCAGACACTGTTTAAAGCGGCTCCCTGACTCCAAGGCCCTTTCTTTCTGTGGCTGTGGGCCTTCCTCCCCTGCTGGTTGCCTTTCTGCCTTGCTTCTGGCCTCCTCCCTTCTGTCTTTCTGACCAATACATTGGGTGAAATCCCAGCAACCTATATTCCTTGAGACAGAAATTTTTAAATGCCAACACCAAAAAATAGTATTGGATTGAAGGACTGGGACTGCCCACAAAAAGAGAAGTCTGGTTGGAGGTTGCACATTTATCCACACATTAAAGGGTGGGTCACATGTTGTAGCCTTTGCCCCACCCCTTTCTAGAGGAAAACTAATGTCTAGAAAGACACTTTCTAGTTCATAAGTGATACATAGTATCTGTGTGTGGCTGAACACTGGTAAATCTGAGGGGGTGGGTGACTTTGTAGACTGGCAAGAAGAGAATTGCGCTAAGTGGCTAAGGCACAGAGACTTGAAAATGATACACTTGGGGCCTGGCATGGTGGCTCACACCTGTAATCCTTGTACTCTGGGAGGCTGAGGCTTGGAACGAGCTTGAGCAAGAGTAAGACCCCATCTTTACTAAAAGTAGAAAAACTAGGTGGGTATTGTGGTGGGTGCCTGCAGTCCCAGTTACTCTGGAGGTTCAGATAGGAGGATCCCTTGAGCCCAAGAGACTGGGTTTGCTGTGAGCTATGATGATAACCCTAGCTAGGGTGACAGAGTGAGACTCTGTCTCAAAAAGCAATTACGGGATATTGAAAGTGGTAAAGATTTAACTGTGTTTAGGTATTCTATTAGTGTTTTGATATATGTTATATTAATATTTCTGAAAACATATGGCAAGATGACCTATATAACTTGAGACAAAAAAGCTTATTTGGTTTAAGGAATGCTTTGGCCAAATTTGCAAATGGATGTTGGCCCTGTTCTCCAAGAGGTCATCTATCTGGCACTTTTAAAATTGTTCACATAGCAATAAAAGCAAATAGGTAAATTTTATGAATGGGTTGAATAAAGAACCTCACATATTTAGAAAAGTGGATGGAAAGCTTCAATTTAATTCAGTTATTTAAATATAAAACTTGGGACCTCTAAGTCATGGAAGAAGCCCACGTGCCCATTGACCCATGAATGGATTAATAAATTGTGGTATATGTACACCAAGGAATATTATGCAACCTTAAAAAAGATGGAGACTTTACCTTTTTCATGTTTACCTGGCTAGAGCTGGAACATACTCTTCTTAGAAAAGTACCTCAAGAATGGAAGAAAAGTATCCAATGTACTTACTAAGCCATACTGTGTAACCAATTTATAAACACTCACACTTCCATATGAAAGCTATAACCCAACTATAGCCCCAGAAGAAGGGGAAAGAGAAGAGGGAGGGGTGGGGGGCAGAGCGGAGGGGAAGGATGGATGGAGGGAAGGTAATTGGTGGGACCACACCTTCAGTGCATTTTCAAGGGTGCAAGTTAAATCTACTAAGTGTAAAATACAAACGTCTTAGCACAATAACTAAGAAAATGAGGTGAAGCCTATGTTAACCAGTTTGATAGAAGTATTTCAAATTGTATATAAAACAAGCACATTCTACCCCATAATTGCATTAATGTACACAGCTATTATTTAATTAAAAAAAGAGAGAGAGAGAAAGAAACTTGGTACCTGATCCTCTGGCTATTACTAATGATTTTTAATTTATTTAGTTTATTCATCCAGTTTTGAAGGCACAATATTTCTTAGTATAACTGGAGTTTATAAGGTGATCATCTTGCCTCTTCCCTCGGTTTTCTTGGTGAATTTTAACCAGCACCCACATTTGATCACACCAGGGGAAGCCACATAAACTCATGTGCTAATGTTCCAAATGTAGAGGTTTTCATCCTTCATTCAATAGGGGACCTACTCGTGAGGGCAAGAGCGAATGAAAACTGCTCTTCTCATTTGAATTTTTCTTACATGTGACATGTTTCGGACCTGGCTATTTCTTTCAAGGCCGATTTTGCAGAAATTAGTGTTTCATGGAAAGGATTTTTTGGCTGTTTCCACTTTGTTGCTTTGGAGCAATTTCTAAGCTCACGTTGCGGGCCCGCTCGCTCTGCAGAACCTTCTTCGTCAGGACTTCTGAGGGAAAACCCAAGACAGCCCACAGCTATCTCTATTTCAGTCTTATTTTTAATGTAGTCGTGGGTAGGGTGACAGTTGTTAACACTTACCACCAACCCCAAATTACATAATGCGCTATGAAAATAAAAATCTCTATGCCAACTCCTTCCCACTCTCGGGGGGATAAGAAACAATAGGGGCATAAAACTTACCAGGTGCGCCTGTGACCACCGGTCAGCTAACCTCTCTCAGGGAAGAATCGTGTTTCTCTTTTCCAAGCAACTCACTGGCCCACGTCTCCCTGCTGTTTGTATGGTTGGCTCTTTGGAGGACATAAAGTGTCACTGGTAGAAACTCAGTGTCAGAAACTCAGAAACATAAAGTGTCACTGGGTATAGAAAGTCAGTGTCACGCAGCCTGGAGCTCAGCTGGAATTAATGTAACTAACATCACCTGAACCAGTAGGAGCTTGGTGGTAAAAGAGGATTTATTTAGCCTTCTACCTGGAGAAATGAAAATGTGGGATGATTTGAAGTTTACAAAAATGTAGGACGTGATTTTGGGCCCACACGAGAAGAGAGACTTCTATTTTTATCTCCTGCCCTTTGGTTCCTTTTCTCTCTTCTTATTTCTTCAGTATCACAAGTACCCTGATTTTTTTTTTTTTTTAAATTATACCTTTCTCTGGCACGCACACACACACACACCTCTATACCAGATTCTAGAAGAGTTAATACAAACATGTTCAGGCAAGGTCTCCAGGGCACAGTGTGGCCTTAGGGTTCTGGGACCATCACAGCACAGTACAGATCTGAAGTCACTGAAGGACCTTGCTTTCTCAGACTTCTCTACCCTAAGAACCCATTCAATCCTTCACATTCACACCTGCTGTTAAGAAAGCATTTCTGCCTCGGCCAGCTAAAACAGCAGTGACAACTGCAAAAACATCAACAACAAAAAACATTTCTTTGAACATGCCTTGGGTTTTAAGAAAAAGAAAAAAAAAAACAAAAACCAGAAAAACGAAGGCCCTCCTGTATTTCTTACCAGAGATGCAGACCTCACACTGCCGCCTGGCACTTCTCTTGAGCTTTCTTTTTTTATTTTATTCAATGTCTTTTCTCTCTCAGCCAGGCAAGCATGCATGACCTCAGTTTCCTCATCTGTATGATGGGCATGTGTATAGTGCCACCTTCATAGAGTTTACCTGTTTCTAACCCCTTAGCACGATGTTTTTTAGTGTTTTTTTTTTCTTATCTCACGGCACACTTGAACCTATAGTTAAACTTCTGTGGCATACTTATATTGATCAAAAAAAGTAAAAAAAATACTGTGCTTTGAACTTCTTTCAAAAATAATTTAATGAATGACCTTTAAAAATGTTTGTGGCACACCTAAGATCCTCTTATGGCACACCAGTATACTGCAGCAGGCCTGTTGAAAATCTCTGTCTTCAACAAGTGTCAGCCATTATCATTATCATCCTTATTATTGGTTGAATGTTAGAAAGTTGGGATTAGAGGTAGATTCAGGAGCCATGTAACCAAGTAAAGCTAAGTGTGTAACCATATAAAGCTAAGACTTGAACTCAAATCTTGTTCCTTGACAGCCGGAGTTATCTGGCTGATTTTCCACTTATAATAGTGGGCACAGCTCTGGGTACCCAGATATACATAGGTGTAATTTATTTGGAGGAAAGCAGTTGGTTTTGTAGACCCCAGATGAAATTTCAGTCAGGCAGTTATTTAGTGGGGCCGAGTTTCCCAGTCAGTGCTTGGGGATGTCTGCAGCAACTGGGGCTTTCTTTGGCATGTCTCAGTGCTTGCCGTCATCTTTGGTGGCTCCATTTTCCGTTACTTGCTCTAGGCTCATATTTCCTGGCTCTCCAAGGCATTCTGTGCTAGTGTGAAGTCCTGGGAAGACCATGCCCTGGGCCCGCCCTTACCCTGCCCGCACTGGGACCGGGCCCAGGACAGGTCATCTAGTGACGACCTTTCCAGCTTGCCCAGCCTGCCTGCAGGGCTGGTGATCACATTGCAGACCACACAACCTAAACCATCTGCAGTTTCTCCTGGACCGAAGATAGCAGGCCGAGAAGGAGCAGAGCTGTGTGCAGAGGCCCTGTGGAAATGGCGCTTAGCTTCGTGCATGCTTGGGTGTTCCAGAACTGTATTTCTTATTGCTGTGCCTCATGCACAGACATTAGCTATTCCAGACATTTTCTGCCTCCCTCTGTTTCCTCTCCTGCCTTCACCCAGAAAAAAATGCTGGTTTCTCACAGTTATCTCTTCATGCTGTTCCTGGTGTGGTTTCTGCTTGCACGGTGGTGATGCCTGCAGGCTTTCTGCCCTGCATTCGGTCCTTCACTGCTGCCTTGTGATCTCCTGAAATTCCCCTAAGGTTACCCCCCCTTCTCGAAGGCTGGAGGTTCCCCTTTGACAATAGCATCTATACCCCCGCACCTTGGCATCCGAGAGAACTCCTCCCCTGCTGCCCCGATCAAGTCTCAGACCTCAGTTCTGCCGTCACCCACCCCACCTCTGGGTGCCCGCTGAGCCCAGGGCTCTGCGTGTACACCCCGCCTCTTATTGTGGCCTCTGTGCAGTCTTGCTCCCCCCCCAGGAGCCTTTCCTACAAAGCTCCCTGTGGAGGAGAGTTGAGAGCCCACTGGTGCTGTTACTGATTCATTAGTTATTTCTGGAAGTCTGTACTAAGTCCCTAGTAATCTTTAATACTGCTTTTCCTACTGTGACCAATAGTAATTATGGAGGAAAATTGAGACTTGGAGAAGATGAATAGCCTTCTAAAGATTGTATAATTTGTGGAAGAGTTGAGATTCAATCCTGAGTCCACCCGCTTTCCAGAGCTGGTGCTGTTCTGGACGCGTGTTGTTCTCACTCCACTACAGGGGAACTTGCTGCCAGCCGGGTCTGCTGTGTCCCGGGTGCCCACCATCTTCTGAGCAAACAGTGAATAGATTGATGTTATTTGTTAGTGATGCATCTAATAAAACAAACAAAACCTCTCTTTGCCATTATTTATTCACTTAATTACACATCCCTCCCTTCCCCCGCATCATTTAAAGTTGGAATATGGCCTACTTACTTATAATTAAAAAGGATTTTATTTGGGGAATAGCTTAAAAACATCTTAAGAGAAATGCCATGAGGGCAAGGGGCTGATCCGTGTTGCTGATGCTGCCTCCTGAGTGCTTGCCCAGGGCTGCCACACAGCCGGCGTTCACTCAGTCAGTGTTTGTTGAAGTTTGAATAATGGGGATGCACCTTCATTCAGGTATCCTGTGTCAGATTTGTAGAACAGGTAGTTATAAAAGGAATTGTCTTTTTTTTTTTTTAATTGAGATAGTCTCACTTTGTCACCCTCAGTAGAGTGCCATGGAGTCATAGCTCACAGCAACCTCAAACTCTTGGGCTCAGCGATTCTCTTGCCTCAGTCTCCCTAGTAACTGGGACTACAGGTGCCTGCCACAACGCCTGGCTTTTTTTTTTGTTTGTTTAGCAGACCTGGGTCGGGTTTGAACCCACCAGCCTCAGAGAATGTGGCTGGCGCCTTAACCACTGAGCTGTGGGCGCCGCCCAAGGAATTTTCTTAATTGAATTATGTTATGAAACTAAATATCTATGTGGTGAGATTACCAATAAACTTTGGAAACATTTGAAGAAAAATTAAGACAGAGGCTGGTTCCTATCTTTCAGTTACATAGAATTATTTTTGTAAGATTCTTCTGCTTTCCACTTTCTTGGCAGTATCTGTGGCTACCCTCAGGTATCAGACCTAATTCTTTCTATTACAATAAAACAAGGCCTTATGTAAGAAAGACATGCATATTTCTTATATTTAAATCTATTCACAGAAAAGTAAAAGTAATACTTGATTTCCTATAAAAAGGTATCAAAGTAGGAAGAGCCAGCATCCTAAAACAAAGTCTTCGATAACTTATTGTTTTCTTGGTCACAATTTCTACATGTGAAGGTGAAGTTAAATTTTTGGCTTTTCAAGTGGAAAAGTCATTGTCACTGCTAACTGTGCTCCTTCCAGAGCCCCCTGTTTCTCTTCACCAGTGAGATCTAGGATATACGGGGTGCGTGTCTTTATCTGTAGGTGTCTCTTCATCTTAATTATTTTTTCATCATTCTGAAACTTCTCATCTAATAGCACTAGCTTCAGTTCTAGGGGACAAGCTTTTCTGGATAAAGGCCATTTGTACTCTGTTGTGTTTTGTTCATTATTTCCACTGTCAGCCGAGAATGCTCAACTGGAAAATGCCTGGGGAACCCTGGGGTTCTCTGTAGTCACCTCAGCTTCTAATTGTGTGGCTTCAAGTGCAGGACAGTGTGCTGCTACCCATCACAATGTCTAGGCCACTCACTTCTTGAGGCCCTCTGGTACGTGTAAGCCCAAACATCAGCAGTAACTACAGCCGATGGGGTTTGTGTGTTCCTTAAATCTCCCGAGGTGCCAGACTTTCAGGAGTTCTACTTTCCAAAACACAGGTTGTGCCTCTCAGGGAAAGCGGGTCATCTGCGGGGCTCTCACCTGCTGTGGAGTCGCCATGATGAGCTGCAGATCCCTTCTGGGACACTGTCAGTTACCTTCATTTTTGTTGCAAGGGTTGGATTAAAGCACAGTCTTTTTATTTAGTTTGGAAAACCAAAAATTTGGGATGGGGCAAAGCATGGTTAGGTGTTTTGTAATATTTAAACAGCCATAGTATAGAAAAGCAGTTACATGTAACGTAGGTGGATTCAGAATACAGGGCTGAGATGTTAGAGCAGCAGTTCTCAGCCTGTGGGTCGCGACCCCTTTGAGGGTCAAACAACCCTTTCAGAGGGTTGCTAAGACCATCTTGCATATCAGATATTTACATTACGATTCATAACAGTAGCAAATTACAGGTATGAAGTAGCAACAAAAATAATGTTATGGTTGGGAGTCACCACAACATGAGGAACTGTATTAAAAGGTCGCGCGTTAGGAAGGTTGAGAACCACTGTGCTAGAGGGAGTGGCTCATCAAGGCAAAGGGCTGGGGATTTCTTCTGCATGGTGAGCAGCAGGAAGGGGCAGTGAGTGAGCTCTACAGATGCTGAGTTCTCAGACGTGGGGTGCCGATTCAATTTAGGCTGGATGACTGTTGGTGGGAAAGGGCACGATGAGGGTACCTGTACAAGGGATTCTTGCAAAGGAGGGTTGCAATAGATTAATTACTCTTAAGACTTTTCAGCCTTCTAGCTGTGGAATCTCATGGTTTTATTAATACTAAGCTGGAAGCCACTTCAGGGCAGTTTTGTTTTGTTCCTGTCCCCTCACGTTTCTGTTTCTTCTGGAGCCTTATTTATGGGTTTTTTTTTGGGGGGGGGGTTCAAGGTAAAAGTTATCATGGACTATTTCTTATCCTATTGCTTTGAAATGGTCATATTTTTAGTCATGTTTGGACACTGTAGAGCCGTGCTTTTTAACCTTTTTTATCAAACAGCACACTTGAATTTATAGTTAAACTTTGCGGCACACTTAAATTATATTGATCAAAAAACAAAAAGAATAGGCAGTGCCCATAGCTGAGCTGTTAGGGTGCTGGCCACATACACCCAGGCTGGCATGTTCAAACCCTGCCGGGGCCAGCTAAACAACAATGACAATTGCAACAAAAAAATAGCCAGGCATTGTGGGGGATGCCTGTAATCTCAGCCACTTGGGAGGCTGCGGCAAGAAAATCAGTTAAGCCCCAAAGTGGGAGGTTGTTGTGAGCTGTGACCCCACAGCACTCTACCGAGGGTAACATAGTGAGAATCTGTGTCCAAAAAAAAAAAAAAAAAGAAAGAAAAAGAATAAAAATGAGTATACTTAACTGTGCTTTGAGCTTCTTTCCACAATTATTAATGATCTTTAAAATTTTTTGCTGCACACTTCAGAGCCTGTCACAGAACACCAGTGTGCTGTGGCACAGCGGTCGGAGAATCACTGCTGCAGAGGGAGGCAGGGTATCTGCGTACAGTTGTATAGGCCGTTCATGCACAAAGTACCCAGCTAAGAGGACAAACAGCAAACACTCTGTTTGCCAAGCTAAGTGTCCACCCAGACACCTTGCAGAGAGACGCTATCAGTTAGCTCACCAAGCTGAATGTCAGTGGGGTGGGGTCTCCCCAGAAGAAGCCTAGTTTTCTAATCTGTTAGAGTAGATCTCTTTCAAATCTAATCTGAAGATGCTGGTCCTGGCTCTGGAGGGAGGCATACCATGTCATTCTTGGTGCATCAGGACTGACAAAGTTACTCCTAGATAAACCTGTGGATTTAACTGGTGGGCTGTACACACACAGTGCTAACAGTTACCACTAACGGCGCGAAGTCCCCAGAAGCACTGAAATCTTTTTGCTGGCTCACCAAGTGTTTAGGGGCTTGGAAGCATCTGGAGGGTTTGCTGAAGTTTTCACTTTTTCTCCAGATATTGTCTGAACCTAGCTCTGTGCATCCACGTCCTGAGCCCAGGAGAGTCCTTTTGACTCTTCCCTTTGCCCTCAATCCTTAGGGGCAATAAATCTGTCTGAAGAACAGTTGAGGATGTATTAATCCGAGGTACTCAATCCTTGGGAATGTGTGCCTGTAATAGGGAAGATGGGTGAAGAATCTGGCGCATTATGGGCAAGATTTAAAAAAAAAAACAATAACAGTAAACAAAATGTCAAAGCATGCCTGGCCTGGGGGTGCTAACACAGGGAGCGGTTCTTGGAACAGGCATCCAGAGTTTTGAAGGTCGCTATGCATTTGTGAAGTGTCCCCAGAGACAGATTCCTTAAGCCTTTCTCCACCCTCTGCACAGTAACCCTTCCTCCCTCCTCTGGAATGTGGAGGGAACACTCCTCACTTACCCATTCACAAACATGCTGGAGCAGTGCCACCTTCCCGCCACCTTCCTCATCCGCCAGCCCAGTGGTGCCATTCTGAGCTAACAAGCAGGGAGGCATCTGTGTGGCCCCGTGATCGCTGTGCTGTGGCCCGTTCCTTCTGCCCGGACGCCCCAGCCTCCTGAATTTAATGTGCTCTCTGCTTCTGTGAAAGTTCTCTCATAAGTTTTTACCATTTCTTTTTGTTACTCTGACGCTTTGAGATTTCATTTCTCTCTTCAGAACTCTTCACCACCATTCTTAATTACTACCAATCAGTAGTTCCCAGGTTTGGGGCAGTAAAATTAAAAGACAACAGAAATACTGTGGGGGGGGTACCAACAGGAGATGCCAAACACGTCCCTGTCCCAGTAAGGGTTGGGGGTGGAGGAGTTAGGGTGCTGGGGAACAGAGGACAGTACCAAAGCATCTGCTGTTACCCAAAAGGGAGGGAGAATCGGTTATTGAGCAGAGGACATTCTTTTAAAATGAGTAACCTTAGCTGTAGGAAATATTTGCCACTTTTATCCTTATTATTCTCATTTTGCCTTTATTTATCCAACACCCTCATGGATTTCCAAGCAATATTTGGAGGTGTCTGTTGCAAATTATTCTGAAAGAACAAGTCCTTTCTTCTAGGAGCAAAACAAATACAAAGCCCCCCAGGGCAGCCCACCTTCCCTGGGCAGGCTGCCATCTAGATGCCTTGGCTTGGAGCTCCATCCCTGCTCAGGTGGCCACAAACCTGCTGTGCCTGGGCGTCCTGTTGTTCAGACTGTTGTGGCTCAGAGGCGGCAGGCAGCTCGAGGAACACTGAGAGATTTAGGGCCATCAAGGAGCGCCAGTTTCTGCGGGGGCACCTGGGGTGGGATTGGACGCTGAGGCCTGAGGTGGGGAAGTGGCCCAGTTCTGAGGCTCCGGTCCTGGGCACCTGTGGTCATGCTCAGCGTCTGATTTTTTTCTTTCTCAAAGAAAGTGCAGATATCAGACATTTACGGTTTGCGGCATGTGTGCTGCAGGCTGTGTGAGGAGGAGGCTGGAACTGCTGGGAACCCAGGGGCCAGAAAAGCACAAGCTGCTTCCTGCTTGCCCGGCTGCTCCCCCTCCTCATTTGGTTGTTCAGACTTTGAGCCTGCTTGGCAGAAAACCAAATGTAAAAAGGATGAGAGAGAAACCTTGAGGGGCCAAAAGAAGGCCCTGCAAATAGGTATGTGCTGAGAAATTTGATTTCCAGGTAGGGTGTCTGAGCCCCTTGCGTGAGCTGGTGCACTTGGGCGTGACCTCACACCTTGCTCATAAAAATCAACCTCTGTGACTGCAGACAGGGAGCCGCTCACAGCAGCCTCTTTGCCAGAGCAAAATTCATTTCTATTCAACAGATGCGTAGTAAGAGCCAGTTCCTCTGAGGCTAGTGGTGGACACACAGCCTATTAAGGCCCAGCCCTAGCTAAGCGGAAGGATTCACACCTTGCAAATTCTGCTTTTTGGTGAAGTGGAACTAAGGAATGCCGTTGTTTAAATTCGGACATAACATTTCCTGAAATGATTTTCTGTCATCTGTAATTTATTTAAGTACATATTATCTTCTTTTTATTTTATTTATTGAGACAAAATCTTACTCTGTTGCCTTGGGTAGAATGTCCTGGCATCATCACAGCTCATAGTAACCTCAAACTCTTTTGAGTTCAAGCAATCCTCTGGCCTCAGCATCCTGAGTAGCAGGGACTACAGGTGCCTACCACAACGCCCGGCTACTTTTAGAGATGACTCTTGATCAGGCTGGTCTTGAACTCCTGAGCGCAAGCCATCTACCAGCCTCCGCCTCCCAGAGGGCTCGGATTAGCTGTGAGCCACCAGCCAGCCTTATTTTCTTTTCAAATCTTTCCCGTGTTTTCTTTTTCTTCCCTGTTGCCCCTTCAGGCTTCTCGCCTCTCATTTTCTTTTTACTCCTTTTTTGCCTTCCTTTTTTCTCTCTCTTTGCCAGTATATTTTTTTATGGACATGTGCTTTCTTGTAGAGTAATTTTTTTATACATACTCGAAACTAAATTTATGTTTCTCTTCAGAAATAAAATACTTTCTGAAAAAGCTACTTTGGGGGATAAAGATGTAACCTACTTCTGTATCCAGATGTGCAATACGAAGCAGAGAGAAAGAAACAACCATTTAGGGCCTGATTGTCAGTCCCCACCAAGGTGAATTCAGTGTGCCTGCCTCAGTTTTCCTACTTGAATTTAGGGCTGGACTAAGAGTCAAAATGTAGCTTCAGGCCTGGCCCTGAAAGACTCAGGGTAAGTTATTTTTCCTGTTTAAACCTCAGTTTCCTCACCTATAAAACAAAGGCAGAATTTTATAGCTTTTCTTTGGGTAAATTCATATCATAATCATTAAAGCTCCAGGCAATATCTTTGTCTTAGTTGAGGCAGCTGTAACAAAATACCACAAACTGGGTGGCTTACAAGTAACAGAAATTTATTTCTCACAGTTCTGGAAGCTGGAAAGTTCAAGATCAAGGTGGCAGCAGATTCCTGGTGCACAGACGGTCCTGCTCACTGTGTCCTCACAGGGTGGAAGGGCCAGGAGCTCTCTGGGGCCTCTTTTGGATGAGGGCCCCACCCTTTTGCCCTAAGGCTCTTTCCTTCCAGGTGCCATCACACTGGGGATTAGGTTTCAACAGGTGAATTTTAGGAGGATATACTAAGTCTATAGCAGTCTTGTCATTTTAAATGTTACCCTGAATTCATCCATCTTTAAACATTTGGAAGCCAGGAGCTTGAAGCTCAGAAATGTGTACTCATCAAATGATGGTTTCATCATGTCATAACCATTAAACATGGTAATCTCAAGAGTGCTCATTCGGTAAATGTTGGAAAATGCGTAGTATATGCTAGATTCCTTGCTGGGTTTATAGCAGTTGTTTTCAAGCTTCCTAATGCTGCAATCCTTTAATACAGTTCCTGTGGTTCATAACCCACAGGTTGAAAACTGCTGATTTATAGGATTCAAAGATGAGTGTGTGTGTGTGTGTGTGTATATATATATAATATATACACACATACATATACATATATACACCCTTCCCCCATTTACCTATAATGAAAAAAATGGGACGTGGGGAAGCTGGAATTGAAGTGTGACTCTGGCTGGAGCTTCACAGGGTAGGGGACATTTTGGTTGACTATGAAGGGACGCTGGGTACTGAGTACATCCAGGTTAAGTTTTATACGATGAATTATTTCCTTCCCTGATATCCATCTTTGATTTGCACTGATGTTGACTGTCAGAGAAGCTAATTTCAAGATTTTACTGAGTAGGATAGATTCTTAATTACTGGCCTGTCACACACCATTTTATTACACAATAATTTTATCCCCTTTGAGTGGAGCTCAGATCCTCATAGGCCTGTGCCCCAAGGGCCCCAACAAAGCACATAGTCCTCACCTATATTGTAGGAACAATGAAGGAAAGAGATGCACACTGAATACTAGAGCGTTAGCCACTGGCGTGACACTCACTCTTCTGTAATCATCAGCACCGTTGTTACTAACGGTTTCTCTTGTTTTATTAACTCTGCCTTGGCTTGGCGCCTATGGCTCAAGTGGCTAAGGTGCCAGCCATATACACCTAAGGTGGCGGGTTCGAATCCAGCCTGGGCCCGCCAAACAACAGTGATGGCTGCAACCAAAACATAGCCGGGCATTGTGGCAGGCACCTGTGGTCCCAGCTACTTGGGAGACTGAGGCAGGAGACTCGCTTGAGCCCAGGAGTTGGAGGTTGCTGTGAGCTCTGATGCCACAGCACTCTACCTAGGGGGACAGCTTGAAGCTCTGTCTCAAAAAAACAAACAAACAAAAAAAAAAAACGAAAAAAACCTCTGCCATAATTATGGTTCATAATAATGTATTATCCATTTATAATGCTTTTATTTCTCCTTTTTTACTTTTTTCTGAGCCTTTTCACATGTAGTTCTACCTATGAAGCTTGAGAGGCAGATTGAGGGTCCCACCCGGCCCCTGGGTGATCCTGGACAAGTTATTTAAGTTTTTTGGCCTGTCCACAGCTGAGAAGCAGGCATTCAGATATCTGCATCACATATCCTGGGGATCCAGTTATCTTGGTTCCCCAATCATGCTGCGCTTCTGTCAGACTTGAATCAAAGTCATCGTCTCTGTCCTGCCTTCTTCTCAACAGGAAACATTTGATCTTCGAGTCATGGCCCTGGATACATGTGAGATTCGATAAGAAGTTCTGTTATTCCTGGCACTGTAGGAGGTTTAAAGATGTGTCTATAATTTTTGATACTCCTCCCTGCAGGAGGTGGGACTTCATTCTCTTTCCTTAATGACTTCCAGCAAAGTAATGGGAGATTATTTCTAAAATTAGGTTATGAAAGGACTGCGGCTTCCTTCTTGGGTGCCTCTCTTGCCTTCCCTCTTGAGTCCCTCACTCTGGGAGCAGACAGTGGCCCTGCCATAGGGGACACTCAAACAGCCTGTGTAGAAGCTCTTATGAAGGACTGACCTCGGAAGCTCACCCTCCCCATCAAGCCTTGAGAGTGACCCTGGGTCAGTACCGGCTCACCAAGCTGCTCCCAGATTCCTTACCTACAGGAATTAGGAGATGATAAACCTGCTTGTTTTAAGCTACTGCAGATGATATAATTGGTGAGTGATGCACAGATAGGAATTCAAAGCCTTTAAATTTTTCAGTTGTACATTCTAGCATCCCTGCACTGGTGTGGCTGGTTCCTTGAGGTGGTGTCCTCAGATACATGTATTCAGGTTTTGTTTTTTTTTTTTTCTTTTGGCCCGGGGCTGGGTTTGAACCCACCACTCCGGCATATTGGGCCTGCGCCCTACTCCTTTGAGCCACAGGTGCCGCCCTATTCAGGTAGTTCTGTTTTTTTTTTTTTTTTGAGACAGAGCCTCAAGCTGTTACCCTGAGTAGAGTGCCATAGCATCACAGCTCACAGCAACCTCCAACTCCTGGGCTCAAGTGAGTCTCCTGTCTCAGCCTCCCAAGTAGCTGGGACCACAGGCGCCCACCACAATGCCCAGCTATTTTTTGGTTGCAGCCGTCATTGTTGTTTGGCGGGCCCGGGCTGGATTCGAACCTGCCAGCTCAGGTGTATGTGGCTGGAGCCTTAGCCGCTTGAGCCACAGGCACAGAGCCATTATTCAGGTAGTTTTTAAAGACAAAAGTTTCGAAGGGCTCCAGCTGGCTTTGGGGCAATTCAGAGCAGGTATTGCTATCCACCTACAATTCATTCTCCATTTCTGAGCATGAGCTAATTTGCTTTTTCTTAACCAGAAACATTCAGAATGATAGATATCCTAATCCTAGGTTTAGGAAGAGAATCTGTCTTAACTTTCCTGACAAGGCACTGAGGTCACTGAGGTCCAGGAGGTGAAGTGACTCATCCCTGATGGGCCAGCTGCTCAGTGGCCAGGTTACTGAGGTTTTCCTCTTGCATCAGCTGGGGATGTTTGATTATATGCTACAGAAACTGATCCCAACTGTTGCAGCAACAGGAATTTTGGGGATGACATCAGGTGCTGGGAACTGTCAGAAAATCTCGGGAACTGCTCTAGGAAGCGGGGCTGCGAGTCTCCGGGAAATGAACTCTGACCGCTTCTCTGATCCCTGCCCTCCTTGCCCAGGTCTCAGGTTCTCAGCAGAGTCCTTCTGCTGCAGACCTGTGGTAGACCATGGAGTGAGGATCATGGATTTTTGATTAACTTCCCTACAAAACCTAAATATAATAAGGGAGAATTAATTCTACAAAGGAAATCAACGTTCTATGGGAAGAAGAAATATATGTGTTACAGAAAAGAAAAAAAAAACCACCATACTGCACTGCTTTTCTCTTCTCAGATTTTCTAAGAATTTTTATGTTGTTTTATTGCTTAAAAGTATTCACTGCTACTCCTACCCAAAGGAGAAGAGGATGTTGTTAGGAAGCCTTCATCAAACAAAATCACAGGGAAGCCCGGGCTTACAGGTTTGCTAGGCTACCATAACAAAGGGGCGTGAACTGGGTAGCTTAAAACAACAGAAATGTATTATTGCCTAGTTCTGGAAGCTGCAAGTTTAAAATTAAAGTGTTGGCAGGGCCATTCTCTCTGTGAAACATCAGGGGAGGCTCCTTCCTCACTCCTTGCAGCTTGTGGCAGCAGGTGGTCCTTGGTTTGAGGCTGCATCACCCTGTCTCTGTCTCCCCAGGGTGCTGCCTACTGTGTCTCCTGCACAGACCCCTTCCTATAAAGACACTAGGTGGATTGATATAGGGCCCATCCTCGTGACTTCAGCTAAGCTGATTATATTCTGCAAAGATCCTGTTTTCACATGTCACACTTACACTTCCCAGAGGTTAGGGCTCTAACATTTCAGTTGACACAGTTGAACGCACTAGACCAAGTGACTCTGGTTTCCTCCTCCAAGGAGGGCACATACTGCTGGATTTCCACAATTGTCAAGTACCCTTATTTGCACTTAGGCTGCCCTGGACGGTTCCCAAAGCTTTGCGTTTAGCTTCGTGAGAAAGCACTTGGGGGGCCCACTGGTGTTGATTGACTTGGCATGTCAACCACCCACCTGTTTTCAGAAAGCTGCTTGTGTTTAGACTTGATGAGGATGACACAGACTCTAAACACATCATCGAGTGAGACGTTCTTCATTACAAAGGCATGTTGCTGCCGGTTACAGAGAAAGAGAGCTGATTAGTGCTGAAGTGGACACTTTGCTCAGGGAGAGAAAAGAATCTGCCGTGAGCCTGCTTTCATGGAAGCTCCTAGAATGTTAGGTTCAGTTTTGTACTTTGTTTTGTCTTAAATTTTAAAATATCACATGTTAATTGCACAAAAAAATTGAAGTCACAGAGAAATACAAATCTGGTAAATAACAAATAAGGAAATATTAACTATTAATAAAAACTCCTTAAATATGCTCTAGTTCATGTATTGATTGGCTGGTGGATTGACTGCTTTTCTATTATAAAAACAACATGCGTGGGACATGGTGTTGAGTTCAAAGGAAGTAATCACTCCAAATTCGTGTCATGGGTAGAGAGTGAAACCTTGGCTTACATTTGTATTTCCTAACCCTAAGTTTGGGTCCTAAGCTAATCAAACATGTCAAGTTACTAGTGATACAGAAATTGGTTTTTCTGAAAATGGCTTGTCCCAGGGGTCTTCTACACGGATGATATGGGGGCAGGCCTGGATGATATCTCTGGACAGAATAATCTCAGCCTTGGTAGACTGCATTCCTGGACATCACCACCCTCTCCTCAGCCTAAGGGAAGGGCCAGGGTTAGTGTTGCTCTGAGGCAAATGTGTCTCTGGGTGAGTGGCTACAGCTCATCCTTTTCATGGATGTCCCACTCTTAAGGTCCCAAGATTACCCACAGAGGTTACCCCTTCTTTCCACCTAAGCTTAACTATTGCAGCCTTGAAACACCTTGATAGAATAGGTAGGCATTGAATTGTAACAATTGTGGCTCTGTCTGTGCTAGCCCTGTCTTAATGCACAGTGCTAGGCTCGGCGCCTATAGCTCAACCGGCTAAGGCGCCAGCCACGTACACCTAAGGTGGCGGGTTCGAATCCCCAGCCCGGACCCGCCAAACAACAATGATGTCTGCAACCAAAAAAAAAAATAGCCGAGCGTTGTGGCAGGCGCCTGTGGTCCCAGCTACTTGGGAGGCAGCGGCAGGAGACTCGCTTGAGCCCAGGAGTTGGAGGTTGCTGTGAGCTGTAATGCCACGGCACTCTACCCAGGGGGACAGCTTGAGGCTCTGTCTCAAAAAAAAAAAAAAAAAATGCACAGTGCTAATCTCAGGTCTCACTTGGGGTAGCTGAGCAAACTGACCCACTAGAGAATTAGGGACATTTTAAATTTGGGTAAAAATCACTGCTGAAAACAAGGCATACTTCCAGATGATAGCATGAAGATTCCCTAAATTGACACAGCACTTTCCAGTATAGAGAGCATTTTTACATATGTGATCTTATGTTGGCTTGGATTCCTAAACGACTTTGTGGGTGGATATGGTGGGTTTTATGCCTGAGAAAATGGACGTACAGGCGGCACCTATAGCTAAGTGGTTAGGGCGCCAGCTATATACCCTAGAGCTGGTAGGTTCAAACCCAGCCCGGGCCTGCCAAACAGTAATGACAACTCCAACCAAAAAAATACCCGGGCATTGTGGTGGGCACCTGTAGTTCCAGCTACTTGGGAGGCTGAAGCAAGAGAATTGCTTAAGCCCAAAAGTTGGAGGTTGTTGTGAGCTGTGACACCACGGCATTCTACCAGGGGTGACACAGTGAGAATCTATCTCAAAAATAATAATAATAATAATAATAATAATTGAAGGTTCAGAGAAATGGAACCATCTGTACAATTGTCCTTGGGAAAACCTTCTCAGAGGTCTTTGCTGCACGTTGTCCGGTGCTCCATGAAACAGGAACACATCACCTTCCAGTCCTGGAAGTTGAGAGATTGAGACTCAGAAACTCAAAAGGGAGGACTCGTCAAGTTTTATTCAGTAAATGATGGAGACAGGGCTAAAATGTAGAGCTGCTTTTTCCGTAGTACGGATCTGTCCTTAGTACATGGGACAGAGAGGACGAAACAGGGAAGAATGTAGTTGCTGCCAAGGACATTGGTCTAAGTCTCGGATTTGGTTGAGTGTATGATGAGAAGGGGCCGTGCAGGTGCACCCACATTGATGCCAGCTTTCAGCTGGCCCTTCAGCTGGCAACCCCATGTGTCATTGCCCTCTGTGGCTACACCCAGAAGCTGTAGAAAACCACAGGCTCTAGGGCCCTGAGGTTCTGGGTTCACATCCTTACTCTTAAGTTTCTGAACAGTGAGACTTTGGGTCTGTGGATTAACCTCTCTGAGTGTGGATATCCTGATCTGTAAAGAAGAGACAGTATCATGAGCCTCCTGGGATTATTGTGGGGTTCGAATCAGGTCTGGAAATTCTCAGAACTATGCTAAGTACACAGTAAGCACTCAGCAGATGATTTTCCTCCCCTTGCTTATCTGGTATAAAACATAGATCCTAACATCTGTCCACTCACAGGTATCCTGAAAGAACGTGGCTGGAGCAGACCTGAGCAGCCTTACTCTAAGGTTGACAGGGAAAAGTTAGGGTCATAAAAGACAAGTTCTGTGCGATTATGTCATTACTCACCTCAGGATAGAGAACATGGCATGAAGATTTTTAAAAGTTATTTTTATCTCCTTTTGAATTTGGAGGCAGAAGGCTTGAGAGATTTTGTTAAAATTCAGATGAAGAAATATGGGTTGCAAATACTGTCTAAGCAGGGAGATCCTAGCCATGTTGGTGGACATGCTCACCAGGTGGCTGCTGTGCTCCTGGCAGGTGCTGACTCCTGGGGGAGAGGTGCCTTTGGGAGGGGGCTTCTGGCTGTCACCTGCGTCTCCCTGCTGCAGCGCCCCTCCTGTTTAATGGCAGCCTGGGCAGGGTCTGTGAAGCCGAGACCCTCTGGGGTCTGATGCCCGCTGCTCTGAGTGGTACATCTCCCGCCCCATGCCCCTCTGTCTTCCAGGGAGAGTGACTGTCTCTAACAGGGTGGCTGTGACAGATGCTGTGGGAATTCTGAGTTTGGGATAATGAGCTGTCATATGTCATTTCACTTAACACAATAATACAAATATTTTGATCAAACATTTTCTCCAGCTGTTGAGAGAAAGCAATAGAAGCAGCAGGGAGGCCAGTGTGTGGCTGCTTCTCCTAGGCTTTACCCTTCCTGGGAAAGCTGTGGCCTGTTAACTGTCTCCTTCCCTGCTCTGTTCCCCAGCCCCAGGACTCCCCACAGCATGTCTCGTCTTGTCCAGGGCTGTCTAAATACAAAGATGGAATTCGGGGATGTGAAGCCGAGCACAGCTTCTATCAAACATCTCCTGAGCTGACCTTTGAGCACCTGCAGCTGCCGACCTTGTCAAACCTGGGTTGGCCGGGCCACTGCAGCCGTCCCCACGGACAGCCCCTGCCTCTGCCGCCTAGTACCTAGTACAAACCTGAGCCTAACCTCAGCCTGAGGACTCTGTGGATCACATTCGACTTTTAGGCAACTGTCTTTTGAGACAACCTATCCTTGGTGGCACCTTTGGCCTTCCTCCTGGTTGCAGTTTGCTTTGTCGATTGGTCTCCATGGTATAGTTCTCAGCCCCTTGCCGCTTGCTGTCTGTGCTCTGACCTGGGCTCTGGAATCTCTCCCGTAGGCAGAGAGGCTGCTGCCGCACAGCAAGCATCCCAGGGTTGAGAGCAAGCATCCACAGTGGAGGGTCAGGGATCCCCATCCTGGTGGATCTTGGCAGTTCTTGCTAGTGGGAAGCAAGGGCATGACCACTCTGAATGCATGACCAGGCAGAAACTCCCAGTAGCACCCTAGGAGGCATCTCTCCTGCCCCCCTTTTTAAAACTAGGGCCTCAGTTTTTAAAGTGCCGCCTCTGACTCAGCAGTGCCCCTGATTTGAAGCTTCTCCCCTGAGTCCGTCGAAGGGCTGGGACCAGAGCGTGTGCTTTGCTGAACGCTCCACACTGTTAAAGCTGGCCCCTTCCAGCATTCTCCTTCCCCCCTGGCCTTTATTTCCAGGAAAGTGACTCTGAGCCAACTGTGTCCTGTTCTGGATTCCAGGCACCCTAACCCCTTGGAACTCTCTTCTCACTTAAGCTGTCAAGCCTCACCTTGATAGGTGCTATCACCTTGGCCTTCCTGTGTTCAACGCCTTTCCCGGAAACAGAGAGAAGACCCTGAATAGAACTGCAGGCCCTTGTCTTTTCCAGCTGCCACCCCGTCTCTTGCCCTGTTTTCTGCATTTGCAGCCAGACTTCCTGAGGCGCATCACAGTCTTCACCTCCAGTGCTCCTGGCAGGTGCACACACCTCTGCACCCGAAGCTGTGCGTTTTGCCGAACCGCCTCCTGTCTCTACTATTTCTTCTGCACACAGCTTCACTTCCTCTGCTCATCCCCTAGCTGTCAGCCTTTCTCCAGGTGGCCACTTATCCTTCTGCACCCTGCTTCTGCAGAGTTCACTCTCTGATGGCACCAGCCACCCCCATGGTCATGTATCTCCTGCCTCCCTCTCCAGGCCAGATGTAGCTCTCAGGTTCCAGACCTGGAGCTGGTGGCCATGGCCCCTCCTGAACCCGTTCTCACCAGCTTCCTCCTCCCCAGCAGACCCCTGCCTGCTTCCCGGTCTGTTCCGGCCTGGGTCCCAGGACCCCCTTTAATACTCACCTGGACCAGAGCACAGCGGTCAGCCCTGACTCCCTTCCTCCTCCTCTTCAGCATCTCCCATATTCCTCTCTCCTTCTGTGCCCGGAGTCCCTCCTCCAGCCCATTCTATTCTGCTCCCACTGACTTCAGCCCTTCCCATCTCTCGCTCCCACAATAACTTCATTCCCCCCCGAATTCATTGCCCACGTTTCCACAGGAGTAATATTTCCCAAAGGCACCTTTATGTCTGATCATCCCCGTTTCCCGAGTGAACCCTCCCACTTGCCAGCACGGTGTAGGGAACCTTCCTCGGGGTGGACTCATTTTCCTCCACGCTCCCCTGAAGCTGTGTTTCTCAGAGAGTTCCTGGGACCAGCATCACAGGGGAACTTAGTAGAAATGCAAATTCTCAAGCGGTCCCCCAAGTCCACTGAGTCAGAAACTTAGCAGTTTTTGTTTTAACAAGCTCTGCAGACATGGAGACAAGCCGGGGTTGGAGGAGCAAGCCCTCACCTCTGGGCAGACTGGGTCTGGCACGGTACCCTTGTCCACCCTCAGGGCGTAGCACTGCCTTTCCTCCAGGGGACACAGTCCCTTTTACCTCCCCTCCCCCCGGCTCCTCCGCCCTTCTGTGTGCAGACTTTGGACCTTAACTAGCAGTGTTGGGCTTGTTGTTGTCTTGGTGACTGGTGGATCCAGTCCACGTGCTCTGCTCCTCACTGTGGCTCCTTGGGGCAGCCTGACTGTTAGGCTTATGGTGTCCACAGGGCCTGGGACGGGCAGTGCTAGGTAGGTCTGTGCCATGAGTAGGTTTTCACTTGTTCATACATCGTATAGCCACTTACTGAGTCCTGAGGTGTAATGGCTAACGCCGCCCAGAAAGTAATTACTAGTTCTAATCGTCCTATCTAAAATGTTACAATTCAAAGAAGTTAAAGAGCTAAGAACAATTGTTCAGTTTAGCAACAAAACAGTGATTTGAAGGGCACTGCAAGTGAGTTAGCAACATGACAGGCATTGCTGTGACCTTCCTGGAGTTTCCCGTAAACCCCGATGCCTCCCCTCCTGTCTCCCGCTTATCTTCCCCACAGGCCACCTCTGTTTTCATCAACAGGATGACACAGAACTAAAGTCGGGTTTTGTGCTGTCTTTCTGCATTGAAGATGGAAGTTAAGTCTTTGGTGGTCAGTCCTGAGTTTATTTGGGACTGCGGCCCTTTGATGATTTTTACTATTCACTGCTGGCTTCAGAGAGGAAAATAGACTTTATTCGTTGGGCACATTTTATCTTAAAGCTCCTATATAGGAGTGTTCCCTTACTTTTAAGATTTGCCATTAATGTGTCTTTTTTTTTTCTCTTGTAGATTTATTACATTAGCACTTAATTACTCTTCATGACAGTATTAAATTTCATGAGTGATTTATAGTTTTAATAGAGACTTGTATGATTTATTACAGTTGGCATTTGAGGTGTACCAAATCCTTAAGAGCCATGAGTACAGATTGTCTGATCTGACCCATCCAGGATGGCCACCGCATGGGTGAAACTCCAAATTCAAATGTGACAGGGACGGCTTTGCTGCCCACGCCATCTTTATTGGATGTCACTGTCTGCTGTTGTGATATGTGTGTACGTGTACGTGGGACAGTGATGGTGGGTCTATAAGTGTTCTTAAGTAGAACAGAGAGAGGGGGCCCCCTCTGTGATTGAAGGTATGAGCCCCAAATAGTTTCCTGGGCCCTGGGTGGATAGTTGTGACTTGGCATCTTTTGCTTAAACCAAGCTGGGCCCTGCCAAGCACAGACCCAGGGGTGTGAATCCACCTGCTATAGTGTCTTCTCCTGAGGAGCTTGCTCTGGTGTGGCCTCCTGTGGTGCTGAGGCGCAGTGGCATCGAGAAAGCTGGTGACAGGCACTGGGCTCTGTCTCTGTCTGCGAAGGGCGTCCAAGGCCGGGGCATTGCGGTGTCTGGCTGGGCAGAGAGTCAGGGCTTTCTGCTGGCTGACAGATGGCTTTAGGCCTCCCGGGCTTCTGACTCAGGGTCTTGTAAAGAGGGACTAGACTTTAACCTGCTCACGGTCTGGTCTGTCCTCCTGTGTTTTTAGTCCCCCTAAGTCTTGTCCAGAGAAGTGGTGTCTCCCACTTCTGAGCTGGTACGCGGAGAATACACCAGAGGTTTTGTGCTCCTGCCTTAGTCCCTGTCCTGAACATCCTGAACTTTGTATCCCTGGGTCCATTTGCTGTTCTGGCCTCTGTGTTTTTTCTCAGGCATGATTTGCCACTGCTACCCAAATGAGTATTATTTCAATACGGTGCTGTTTTCCACAGGGTAGGGGTAAGGGTGGTGCTCACACTGGTGTTTGCCCAGATGACTTTATCCACTCGCACTTGGAAAGAAAAAGGTGTGCTCTCAGGCTCGGCTTTCTGTTGCCTCTGGTGTGGATAATCCTCTAGGGCCTTGGCCGCAGGGCAGATAATCTCTTTGGGGTTATCTGTTAATTACCAGTGAATGTGTGAAGTATTTGTGAAAAGGCTTTTGAAGTGAGCCCCACTGCTCCAGCCTGGGCTCAGCTCACACCCTGCTTCCTGGGCCCAGGGTTTCTCTCTTCCAGCCAGGTTCCCCTCAAGTGCTGGTGGTATTCTCTTGCTAAATTGTTTGCCTTTCTAATGAAGTGAACTGTTTGATTGACTCTGTGGTGGAAGGTATTTAACCAGGGACTAAAGTAAACGTTGGAGGCATTCAAATAAGCCTTGCATATCTGCTTTGTGGAGGGAAGGAAAATAGCTTGGCCTCCCTCACCTCTGGGAAGAGTCCTTAAGGAACTGTTTGAATAATAAACTGAGCTGGCCAGCGGATATTGCTACAGCCCAGTCTGGGGCTTTTGTGCGGGCTAGGCTGGCTTGGGCAGCCCTCTGCAGCAGCATTAGGGGGCAGAGAGAGCGTGGTCCTTGCAGTTAGTAACTGATGTGTGGAGGGACTTCTGCTTTATTCAGTCTTGATTAAAACAAGACCCATGAGCCCTCAGGATGGCAAGTTCAAGGAAGGCCACTGTGCTAGCAATGTTGCAGGCTCACTTGCAGCAGGATGGCATCATGGGGTCCACTGTACCTGTGTCCTGCCCAGGCCCACTGGGGCCTGCTGCCTGCTGAGTGGGGTCCCTGGGGCCGGGAGAGGTGTCTGAGGGACTGGGGCTGCCAGAGCAGAGGCTGGCAGGCTGGGCCAAGGTCCCCCTAGAGGGTCCTGGTCAGGACCTCGAGAAAGGGTGGGGCGTGTAGCCCCACAGTGTCTTTTAGCTGTTTCCACTTTCCTTGTGGGCTTGGGTGCAGCAGAAAAAGTCAGGGATGTGAGTGCCTGGGAGGGAAGCACAGCTGGACCAGCTCTGTAGTTTGTGGGGCCCAGTGAGAAAAAAGGAGGGGCCCTTGTTAAAAAACTATTAAGGTGGCAAGAACAGAAGATTAAATCAAGCCAGGGCCCTCCCAAGCACAGGCCCAGGGGCTGCGAATCTGTCCGGCTGTAGTGTCCTGGGTGCTGTAGCTGTGCGGATGTGGACTTGAGGCCAAGTCTGTCCCTAACTACAGTTTCTTCTCTTCTCTGATCTTCATTTTCTCATTTGTAAAATAGGGATATTAATAGCTACTTCACTGAGTTATCACGTGGTGTAAACAGAAAACATCATCTATAAAAGGTGTTTAGTCTTTAGCGCATAAATGCTAGTCATGTATTATCCGAATGTATCTGCGGCTGTAACCAGCTCTTGCTGGTTGAGCTGGGGACAGTGTCTGGCTACTCTGAAGTTTAGACCACACTTATGTCCTTGGTGTAGACTTGACTTAGAGACAAAGCTACAGAGAACTCCCTGGTCTCTCATGATCAGAGGAGGGTGGAAGACAAGGGAGGATTAGGCCTGACCCTTCAGATGAGTTGTGAAGTGGCAGATACCCATGTAAAGTGGGATGTTTGTACTGAGAGAGAAGGGCTTAGAAATAAACTCCTTAAATGTGAGTATAGTCACATAGTGACTTTTAGGTAAAGGATGTGAGGGTGGTCTGGGTGGTCTCCTAAGATTGTAATGAAGCTGAAAAATTCCTATGGCCTAGAGGTGTTGTACCTGTCATAATATAGTGGTGCAATTACTTTATTTTCAAATTTATTTATTTATTTTTGCGATGGGGTCGATCTTGTATTTTCCTCTGGGTAGAATGTCAGAGCTCACAGTAACCTCAAACTCTTGGGCTTAAGCAATTCTCTCGCCTCAGCCTCCCAAGTAGCTAAGACTACAGGTACCCACCCTAATGCCTGGCTAGTTTTTCCTGTTTTTAGTAGAAACAGAGTCTCGTTCTTGGTCAGGCTGGTCTCGGACTCCTGAGCTTAAGCAATCCACCGGCCTGGGCCTCCCAGAGTGCGAGGATTATAGGTGTGAGTTTCTGCAGCCAGGCTCAAGTTTCTGGTAGCCTAAGTATGTGCGGTGTTTCTGAAGTCCACAGTTGTGCACAGTAGTGTCCGAGGCTTACACCCACTCACCACTCACGGCTCACCCAGAGCAACTTCCAGGCCTTCAAGCTCCATTCATGATAAGTACCCTATATAGGTGGACTGTTTTTTATATTTTATCAAGTATTTTTACGGTGCCTTTTCTGAGTGACACTCAGATATTCACTCTTGTGTTACAGTGGCCTCCAGCATTTGGGGCAGCCACAGGCTGTACAGATTGGGTGTGTAGCAGGCTGTACCATCTGGGTTCCCATAAGTGCCCTCCATGTTGTTCTGCCATGGCAAAATCACCCAACTACGCCTTTCTTAGGAAGTGCCCCTGTTGTTAAGCGGTGCACAGCTGCACTTCAGAATTTGTGACCTCCCTTCATCTGTATCATTTGGTGCTGTTAGCACCCTCGTGGGATACTCAACCCTTCGTAGGGTTGAGTCATATTTGTCTTATTTTATGGATGAAGAGAAGATCTATGTTATGATTATATTATGTAATTGTTTATATGGAAATCTATAGATATGTTTTGATGTGGGGAGCATTTTCAGCTGCTTAGCTCTGGAAACGGTGTGCTCAGCTGTGAGTTGCAGCAGGCACATGCAGTGGCCTGCATGTCTTTGGACCTTTCCTGATTTTGGAGAAGGGGAAACAACACAGCAAGGAGTTCATACCGAGAGGGTGATAAAGTTTGTGCCAAGATGACCAGTTGGTCACAATCCATTTGGTCTGTTGCCTAGTGTCTGTTATGCAATTGGTGTCTGGCTTTGAGTGCACTGAAGATCTTGTATGATAACACTGCAGGTCTTTAGTAACACTTGCAGACAGCAAAGAAGTGTGAGAAGCAGTCTTACTCTCTAGAAATGTGTATAGACTCTCCTGACAAGTGGAAGCTCACTGAGGAAGGGCAGAGGGGGCCATCTTTGTGCAGCTGTGTCCATAGTTACCAGGAGACTGTAGCCCCTCATGATGTGGGTGTGGACTCCATAAGGAGGCCAGGGCCTCTCTGTCAAATGAACATTTTGACTTTAGATAGCTACTAAACATTGTCTGTAAAAGCTGAGCCCCTATAATTGTTCTAGAAACCAGGGGGACAGGGAGGAAAGGACCCCGTTGGAGATTACATGACAAGTAAACAGGTGCTGAGTCCTGGTGGAGGGTCTGGGAGGAAGTGGCCAGTGAGTCACCCTCTGAGGCGGCAGCAGGAGAGCTTGTGGTCCTGGGGAAGCACGGGTGGCAGGCAGCCAACAACTCTCCAGGAGGGAGAGTCCCCCCAGAGCCCAGCTGAACAGATGGGAAGGTTTGGTGACACTCTAGGACACTGCGCTATCCTCCCCAGTCCTAAAGCAGCATGCTGGCCATTTGAATTCCTCTTGGGTGCTCTGAGCTAGTCTGGACTGTAGGAAACGTTGGAGGTAAGGATGGGAAATGAGTGACCTCTGCCCTTTCTGGGTTGGGGGCCCAGGCGGGGTGCCTCCTGCCTGCAGAGTGGGTTAGACATCCAGAGGCATTGCCGTGGAACAGGTGCTCTCAGGGGTTGTAGGTCAGGGATAATCTGAAATGAACTCAGCATTCCAAATGGAATTAAGCTAAGAGTCAAGTTAGGAAGCCAGAGGAGATAGCAATGAAGGCAAGGGTAGCCGAGGAGAGAGTGAGTCACAGAAGGGAACTTCAGGAGAGGAGCTTGGCGTGGCTGTGAACCAACCCGCAGGCAGCTGTGGGGCTTTTCATCTGCACACCCAGGAACGTGCATGGGGCAGCCACAAAGTGCAGGGTGGACTGGAGAAGGCGTTCCTAGCAGAAGGGTGCTTCAGACACCCTCGGATATGCCGTTTGGTGTATTTCATATAGCAGGTGTCTTTGAGGGTGTGTATAAAATGTGTGATAAGTGGCTGACATAGGGTTTTGGGGACAGGAGAAATACAGGAAAAGTGGGGAATGTTTTTGTATTTGCATTCTCGGAGCCAAAAATGTGAAGGGATTTTTTTTCTCTTCCCAGAGCAGTGGGAGATTCTCCCCTCTCTCACTTCCTGCTCATCCTTGCAGGGAAACCACTTTGTGCTTTATTATCTTATAATCACGGTGAAAGAAGCCCTTAAAATAAACTCTTTGCTTAAAAGCTTTGTGTCTTTCTGCAAACAATGATGCTTCCTAGACAGTGAGAGTTCAGAGTTTAAGAGACAAGGAAGTGGGGCCTTTTAATGCTCCCAGTGTGCAGTAAACACGCTGGAATTTCAATGGATTCCAAAGGCGTAACAATAATAGCATTAAGAACATGCCAGGGCCTTTGATGTTATTGACAAAAAAAAAAAAGGGAGGCAGGGGCAAAGGAGCCCCTGTCATTTCTGTCAGGAGCTTTTAAACTTTTGACCTCCAACCTTTTGTGTCAAAGAGCTTTTTCCATATGGGTGTTAGCAGCCTGCTCCAGTATTCCGAATTCACCAAAGCCTCAACATCGCCTTGGCTGGGAAGCCATTCAGAGTCTTGGAAAGGTCCCAACATGGGATGTTACTGCGGAGTGCCCGCGGTGTCTGCCTGCCCAGTGGTGGGGGGCGGGGGTGGGTGGGGGGTGGTGAGGTTTCTGAGCCTCTTCCACCCTCACATCCCAGACAGCCTGGGAGGGGAGACAGTTCTGATCTGGCGGGGTGTGTGTGCCAGGAGGGGAATTTGCCCCCACCTTGCTGGGTAGGAGGGTGGACTGTAGGAAATGCAGGGAGCTGTACCCGTGCCCACAGACGACTGTAGGAAATGCAGGGAGCTGTACCCGTGCCCACAGACGACTGTAGGAAATGCAGGGAGCTGTACCCGTGCCCACAGACTGTAGGAAATGCAGGGAGCTGTACCCGTGCCCACAGACGACTGTAGGAAATGCAGGGAGCTGTACCCGTGCCCACAG
>NW_003852514.1:3510027-3533414 GCF_000181295.1 Otolemur garnettii | reverse complement strand
GGAGGGGCGGCGAGGTCGAGGTGCAGGTGCAGACAGGGTTCCACAGCCTGTCTCTGTGGTCCCAGCTCATGGGAATTAGAAGGGGAGAAGGAGCATGTGATGCCCTGGAGCCTCTGGGAAGCTCGCTGAGGGGGTGGTATTGCATTGAGTCTTGAAGAGAGGGAGTTTGCTCTCGGCTGAGGGGACCCCGTGAGCCATAGAGAGAATGACAGCCTGAGTGCACACTGGCTCTCACATGGTAAAGTAAACTGGATTGAGCTAGGCGGTTGGGGCCTGAATGTCATGGTGAACAGTTTAGGCTGGAGAAGGGGGGGGTGTGTCCTGGGCCACTACGGATCTGGGAAGAAAAGAGGGACGTGGTCCAGTTTCGGCTTTAGGGATGCAGATACTGGGTAAGAGAGGATTAGAAAGTCGGAGCTCTGATATTATTGTGTTAAGAATCAGGGTGTCCGAGAGCCCGGGTTTGGGAGTAGAAAGACATCTAGTTGTATCACTGCTTCCTCCATAACAACGGTTCTCAACCTATGGGTTGTGACCCCTTTGTAACAATGAAAATATATCCTGTGTATCAGATATTTACATTATGATTCATAACAGTAACAAAACTACAGTTATGAAGTAGCAACGAAAATAATTTTATGGTTGGGGGTCACCACAACATGCGGAACTGTATTAAAGGGTCATGGCATTAGGAGGCATTAGGAAGGTTGAGAACCACTGCATTGGACGAGGTCCTTAACTATTTCCTCATCCGTGGAATGAGGCTTCTTAGGCTGCTGAAATAAATGAGGTAAGTCTAGCAGGCATTGCACAGTGCCTGACCGGTATTAAAGTATTCAGTGAATATTTATGCTTGCCATTGCTTCTATTATTCTTATTAATTACTCATCATTGGGCAAATGCTGAAAGACCTTTAGTTGTTGATTAACAGGAATTACAGATGGGATAGGTGATGGAGATTCATAGGGGAGAGTCTAATCCCACAAAGCTTCTTGTCTGACTTTGAGCAAAATCAGAGCGTCTCATTCATTTCTCAATTGCTACAAAGTTGCCAACCACCTCACTCTTGAGACATTACTGGTTGGACTTCAGAATCTTTCTGGAAGTGGTCTTTGATGAGTGACGCCCTTGGATTGATGGCATCATTCTCCTCTGCAACTGTGAAGTCAGAGTTAACTCCCCTGACGCTCTGAGCCTCATCCCAGGCAGTCTCCAGGTGGGCATGGGGTGGGGGGTTGTGTTGCCCAAGAACTTCTGGGGGTTGCTCTTCTGGTTGAGAGTCCAGTTGGGGCTCTAAAATGGTGCGTGGATTTTCCCCAAAGCCTCCCAGGCTGAGATCGTGTTTGAAATGCCACATCCAATGTGCTATGGCATCGGAATAGGAAGCACACCCAGCTTGCACCTGAAGCTTTTGTTCTGTGCAGCTTTGGGTAGATCATTTAGCTTTTCTGAACAGATCACGAAATTTCCTCTTCTTACGTCTCAGGAATATCTTTATAATAGGCAATAAAGAGGAAAAAACTTAGGGGAATAATAATAAAGCTTTGAAAATGCTGATTTAAGATTGTCAAGAGGATTCCTTAAAGAGATGTATTAAATAGATACATTTTATAAAGTACACTGTTAATTTGCTTTCACATTTCCCTACTTTGCTTCTGCTAATTTTGCAGCACTAAATAAAAGAGTTTGAAATGTTTTTTGTCAGTTGATTTATTTTGGGTAGAATATGACTTCCAGACCACCTTCATTGATTAGTTGTTGGTTTACAATCCAGGACGACTTCTGGGTCCATTGACTCCAAAGTTTCTGTAGTTAGACTTGAGCCACCAAATACTTTTCATGGAAACAGTTATCCTCTCTTTTCATTTCACAAGGATTAAGAATCCCAATGTCTATTTTTTGGAGTTATGGATTTCACTTTTGCTTTGAGCTGCCCTAAAAATATGGTCATTGATAAAAGAATTTGCCACTTGTAACTAATTTCCATATTCTCATCTCCCAGCTTATTTTTCTTATTTATCAGTGAAGATACACCATCAACCTGTTTCAAAGTCAGTGGACTTGTCACTGTTAAGTGAAGTCAAGTGATTCTTACATGTTTGCCTGTGATTTCCCACAGAGCTCCACAGTTTACATACAATGACTGCAAACCTCTTATTTCTCTTTGCTGCCTTTATATCCAGTTATTTTTTCTGCCTTATCAGGGCAGGAAAGCTGGAAACAAAAATACCATGGATGCAGGTATGTGGAAGAGATCCAAAACCACCATGGATGCAGGTGTGTCTCCCACAGCAGAGACATGTTCCAGAGACTCTGGTTGGAGGGCATGACTGGTTGGCCACTGGGACATGTGGTTCTTTTTCCACCACTGGGCATCATCATCTTTAGCAGAGAAATGCTCAAACTTGTGGATGAAAGAAGTTAGAAGGGTCCAGAAGGGTCAATTGTTTTGCTCATTACCCAGAACACCTGTGAGGTGGTAAAGGCAGAGGTTTCTAAAGTCTCAAATATTAACTAATTTCATGTGCCTACATGCTTACACAAAATAAATGAATAGAAAGCTTGCTATTTGAGAACTGAGGAACATCCACAGAAGTTTATAAACCAGGGGTCACAGCTAACTGGTAATTGCCAGAAGTAAAAATTTCTTGGGTTTAAGAAATAGCCTAGTTTTTGTTGTTAAGTAGTTTTCTATATAAATTTGTGTGTTTTACTTAACTTGTAAGATAAATTTGCAGATGTTAAGCCATCATTGCCATTATCTGCTAGACTTATGATAAATTGTATCTGTTATCATTTTTACCTTAAAACGTATCTACTTATTACAGGTTTTCTGAAAATTAGATGATATATCTCTTTATTGTTTAATTGTTAGTATGGACACTTACTATAAAGATGTTTTTGAGTCACACAGGTTGGCATTTAAAGAAAGTTTCCATTTAAAATATTTTATATACATAGTGTTACTGCTTAAATTGTATTATAAGGAAAAATTGGTGTATGGTTTTTCTGAAATGTGGTAATTTCAGAAAATTACTTTATTCTGGTAATAAGATTTGTCAGACTTTTTCCATAAAGGGCCAAATACTAAATATTTTATGTTTTGTGGTTCTCTATCCCAGCTAGTCATCAAAGCAGTCATGAGCAATCTGTAAGCAAACAGATGTGGCAGTCTTCCAGTAAAACTTTATTTACGACTGCCCCATGTGCAGTACTTCGGAGATCTTTCTTTGGCACAAATCTCTTCATGTTAAGGCTCCAGCTTGTGACGAAAAGAATAGATAGAAAGATATTTTAGCAAGGCATTTACAAGTTTCCAGAGCATACCAGAACCATAGTTTCTTTCAACTTGCATCACATTATAGAAGGTTGTATGTGGGTCACTACGAGAGTTTGGAGACAGACTGTGTTATGGCCCATTATGTCACTTCCAGGAAACACAGTCAACAGTGTCCTTTCTGATTCACCCATGCAAGTTTCAGCTTGCTCAGCTTATCAGTGTTACTGGGAGGGCTTCATTTGTTTCTGTTTGCATGGATTTTACATTTCTTGATTTTTGTGTGTCTCAAAACTTATGATGACCCATAATAATGACTCTGGAGGACTTTGCAACTCTACATAACATACTGTAAGACCAGAAGAAATGTTCCGGCTCAGCGCCTGTGGCTCAAGTGGCTAAGGCGCCAGTCACGTACACCCAAGGTGGCAGGTTCAAATCCAGCCTGGGCCCGCCAAACTACAATGACGGCTGCAACCAAAAAATAGCCGGGCGTTGTGGCGGGCGCCTGTGGTTCCAGCTACTTGGGAGGCTGAGGCAGGAGACTCGCTTGAGCCCAGGAGTTGGAGGTTGCTGTGAGCTGAGATGCCAGGGCACTCTACCCAAGGGGACAGCTTGAGGCTCCTGTCTCAAAAAAAAAAAAAAAACAAAAGAAGAAGAAGAAATGTTCTTACTGCTCCGTGAAGCGCTCCATGGGACAGTAAGTAACACAGGAATTGGAGTAAGTCCACAGCTGCCCTTGTGGGGTGGGACCCCTTAGCTTCCACTCACAGCAGCCCATAGATCTTGGTCTAGATCAACAGTTTTCAGCCTTTTTTTTTTTAATCTTGTAGCACACTTGAACCTATAGTTAAACTTCGTTGGCACACTTAAATTATGTTGATCAAAAAAAAAAGTTTAAAAAAAGAATATACTTACTGTGCTTTGACTTCTTTCAAAAATAACTTAATGATCTTTAAAAATTTTTGCAGCACACCTAAGCTCCTTTCCTGGCACAGCATTGAAAACCACTGCTCTAGCTCCTCCTTGTCAGGTATTTCAGGGGTGTTCCCAGAAAGATCTGATCAGCTCCTTCCTGGTGATATATCATCCACAGGCAGGAATAGCAGGGAGGACCAAGTTTTAGTGGGTCAATCCGGATCATGGAGTCTGTCCAAATGGCACTGTCTCTCATCGGCCACTGAGCCTGGTAAAGGTCTTGTAGGCAGGAGGATAATGACCGGAGACGGGTGAGGTGGAAAGAAGCAGCGACGTGGTGTGGGCGCCTGTCCACTGCATCACTGGAGCGGCTTCCTGGGCAGTGGGGTCTCTCTCCCACCACCCCCAGCACTCTGACTCTCCCACTTGTTTTATAGAAGCTGGATGATTATTTTGTTTTGGCACAGTGGATATCACACTCAGAAACCCACGTGAGTTTTCAGGGGCATGTCTAATGATGGCAGGTGATGGGACGAGGTTGAGAGGACTGGCCGTTCCTGCTGGCAGAGTTGACCCTAATGACGGGAAAACCATTTCTTGCTTTGAATCAGTCGCAAGGTGCTTTGCTGTTGCAGTCAGCCTAAGGAGGTTTGCACTTGGCAGTCTACCTTTGCCGACCCTGTCGGTGCTGTTTCCTGGGCACTTGTAGGCCATTCAAGTATCATTTGGTGAATTGTTCCTTCAGGGCACTAGCTGAGCTGACTTTGATCTCTCTTTTTTAATCTACAATTTTTGTATGTAAATTTCAAACCTTAAAAGACAGTTCCCCAGGATGGCATCCAAGAGATCTTATAGCCTGAGGATACTAAAACTATTTCTTGGGGAGAAGGATCCAACTGAAGATAAATCTCCAAGTGCCTCTCTTGGTTCTTCTCTGGCTACAGGTTTTACGATCAGCCCAGGCTATTGCGAAGAGACCTAAAAATCAATGCCTCTCATCCCTAATGAGAGCCCTTAATGCTCGGTGCGATGACAGCCTGTGTGAATTTGAATACTGACAACTCTACCCAGCACAAATATTTTTACTATGCATTTCAGTTGAAACATGTGTCAAGCCAATTACATATTTATAGGGTTTAAAGACTATTCCACTCAAACCTCAGAGAGTACACACTCTTCAAATCTCTCTTTGGCATTAGAGGACTCGGGTACAATAGTCAAACCTCTTGTGAGTCTGTAATAAATCATCTTTGCCACCATAAGCGTGTACAGTTGGCTGCGTACCGGGGCTCCATAGACCCACCCCCACCTGGTAGAATTTTAATTCCCTCAGTAAAATTGATTCTACCAGTTCTGCACATTATTCTCCCTGTCTTCCATTTAGCCCGTTAGTTTGCTGACAGTAGAGTACACAGCACTTAGCAGCTGGTTTGTGGAACCATCAGTCAGGAAATTGTATGATAAATAGGAGGGAGCCAGGTTTAGTGGCACTTCCTTCTGCTTCAGCAGTTTTCGCGTGACTTTGGAGAAGTCATCATGTGGTGTTTTGTCAAGGGCCAGGGCAGGAGATGGCTGCAGTGCGGTAACTTATTACACATACACTTGAGTTATGATGCTCCACAGCTGTGCTGCTCATGTGTAAATAATAAACCGCGAGGTGGATAATTATGGTGGCTGCTGGCGACACGGGGCTGCTCTTGTCATGTGGGTTTTCTCTGACAGCTTTTTGGGCTCGTGATGGACTATGCCGCTGATCTCATAGAAATGGTAAACCAAGAGGCGGGTGAGGCGAGAACTCCACGTTGGGGATTCAGGAGCATTTTTTGAGAAACGAGTTAAGTTTAACATCATGCCATGCCCCGTATGGTAAAGGACGTGCTCAGACTGTGTTTTATTCTTCATTCATCCTGTTAAGCTACGGTCAAGCACATCTTGAATTGGAAGAGGAGGGGGTCTTCCATCGTATTTTCCCAGAAAGTGGCTTCAGAGGTGTGATTGCCACTAATAACCAACCCAAGGTATAATTGTTCCCACAGACTTCAGCAGTCCAGGAAAAGTTATTTTAAATTTAATCAAGAGAGAAACACAGAAATAGTAAAACACTTAAACTAAAACCAGATGTCTTTGGTCAAGTCAGATCACATCCATTAATTTCTCTGTTCTTTATTTAAACCTAATTCAAGAATGCAGAATTCATAAATTTCCTTGGGACATAAATAAACACTTTGTGCAAACAGTGTTACGAGATGCATCCCATCCTTCTAGTCGGAATTAACTTTTAAACTCACAAAATACAGACTCAGCTGTGGGAAGTGACTGCTAAATGCCTCAGTAATTATGTTTTATATTTTCTTCTCAAATATATTTGTAGGTTTTGGTCATCATCTCTTTCATTCTGAAAGAAGGGAGGGTGAGTGAGAGAAAGAGTATCTTTAAATCCTGAAAGAATGAAAAGATGGCAGTTACTTTTTAAATATCAGTGATAGCATTAAAAGTTTCCCTAGGGGACAGATTTTTATACCCCTTGGGCACATGCTTTTGATTTTACAGGATTAACTAGTTGGTCTTCACCGCTGTGCACATCATTACTGCAACTTCATTATAACTGCTCATATGGAAGATAATGCCTTATTTCCGGGGCCTATAAGGTATATATTAAATGTGGAATAAATTCACACATTTTGAGTCCTGTATGTATGAAAAATGTGGACTTACGCTTCGTCACAATTCATAGTTTCACCAACATAGAGAAAATCAAATACAGTTAACACCCACTTATCTGGTGGAGAGAATTTAATCACACAGAACACAGCCAAGAAGTAAAGAAGTAAAAATATCTTCCATCTATGACAGTCATCGCTGTCACAGTGTCCCTTGAAAGGGCCATGTGAAACAGGCTGCATGTGAGCAGCCCTTAGGAGTGGGTCCGTTTATGAATGCTTAATTCACACACAGTTCTAGCAAGTTTATTTCTCTGATTTCTAAAAGCAGGTAATATGTAAGAATCTGCTGGAGACGAGCATGTTATATCAGCAGTGATGGCCAAAGGGACTGGAAGAGATGGAAAAGCCACTTCTATTTTGATGGCCATCCTCCTCTTCTGGATTCGTATCTGATTTGGGTTTGTTTCAAAGTTTAAAATCAGGGGAGATTCACCAGTATAAGTTGGACTTTCAAGCTAGTGAGTACTCCACTCAATTTCATGGTTTTTCTTTTTGTATTTCTTTTTGTTTTGTGTTTTTTTTTTTTTGCAGTTTTTGCTGGGACTGGGTTTGAACCCGTCACCTCTGGTATATGGGGCCGGCTACCTATTTCTTTGAGCCACAGATACAGCCCTCAGGTTTTTTTTTTTTTTTCTTTAAGAAGGATGAGTAATTTTTATGAACAATAATAAAATAGAATGTTTTGGTTCTCTAGAGGGCAGATTTTAATTGTCAAAATTGCTAGTTTGGTGCACCAATGGAGTTGCCAACATTGCTGGATAAACATGCAACTTAAACTTTTTAATTTTTAGTGAGTTAGTTGTAAATTTTGTATTACAAAGAACTAGCTCCTGAGTCCTTTAATATTAATTCCTAATATTGGGAGTGAAATACTGGTGAAATGTTGATTTTGGGGGGCATAGACTTTATAAAATGTATAATGTGTGAAAAATTATGAGGTTGTTTGTCCCTCACCTTGAATTTCCAGCATTGTCATATGTTGTGATATCACAGTGACAGTGATATGACAATGCCAAAATCATCCCTTCCTTCTTTCTATGTCACCCACCAGGCCCTCCCTACCCAGTCTTACAATGAGTAGAAAGTACAGTGAGTAATTGACATTTCGATACAATAATCCTTTTGGAAGTTTTGTAGATTCTAGATCTGGTGATAAATTGATAGGGTCACAGTTTGTGGTCCTTCTTTTGTGGACCACAGAATTTCTATCAATACCATGCTTAGAGTTTTTTACTCATTTTATTTTTCCTTCCATAACCACAGTCTTAGATCCTCAAACAAAGGCACCAAGGGCAAAATACAAAACAAGAGAAATAATGTATTATAGTTTTTAAGACATGCTTTTTATTCTTATATTCTAGTAGATGTTTGTTGAAGGAAATTTGGAAAGTAGAGGTGGGTAGGAAAGGAAATCAAAACCACTTGAATTCCATATACGAGGCTAGACAATTAAATTTGTGAACTCTTCTTAGGAAGAAGTACTTTGAAAGGTGAACTAGGCTCTGGTGTTGGTGCATAGCTTCCCAAGGGAAGTACACCGAGGGTGACGGTAATTACACCCAGCAGTGAGGTAGGTAGCACTTTTTCTAGGACGTGTTCATCCTTAATTTTCGAAAGTAAATGTGGATGGAGGAACTGCTTTAAGGAAGGGAACCCAGGAACCTATATGCACACCTAATAGTCATCCACTTGCATTTAAGAGAATTCACAATTGGGGCACAGTGCTCCCAGCCTTGGGAGGTATGGTCCACATCCTAATTCGTGCATTTTGGGCATAGTTTCTCAGACTACTGGAGAGGCTCTGTGCCCGCCTCCACTGGGTGCTCAGAGCCTGTTCACCATAGGTGCCTCCTTTGAAATTGCCTTTAGAATCTGCCAACCTCAGCTAACCTCAGCACAAAATCTTCAGGCATTTAGAAGTAAGTCTAAGCCATTCTGAGGCTTGTTTGGTATACATCTCAATTCCCACAATCTTGGCTCTGGGCAGGCTGCCAGGGTGACCATGTGTGGACAGGTAATACGTGTACATATTTGAAGAGTACATCCCAGCACGTTTGCTGGGATACAGGTCTGATAGCCGTGGAGTCAACCCTCAGACCTCCAGGTTATAGACTCTTATTTTGCTTCTTGAAACTTGGGAAAAACTTACGTGTGGGTACAGAGTATCAGTCCTACTTCCTATTATAAAACCTGTTAAAACTTTCTTTAACATTTATAGTGAATTGCTATTTTTTAAAAAATGAAAGTTTATTTTAAATTTGCGAGAGATAATGGGTATCACTTAGTAAGAGTCAATGTGGATGAACAATTTAAGGGCACATACGGGAACCCAGGAGCCTGAGCTGTGCAGGAGGAAGGGCAGGAGTGGGTGGGGGTCTGGATCCAAGGGGAATATTAATACGACCTCCGCAGGAATTCCTGGAGCTGGGCTCCACACCTCCCTCTGTGAGTCTCAGTTGGCCAGCTCATCTCTCCTAGCCAGGCCAGTGTCTAGATTTGCTGCTTTTGTGTTGAGACTATGGAGCCCTACCCTTACCCTAAGACAAGAAAGGGGGGGGGGGTGATGTACATTTAAAATATTTTTGAAGTGTGTGTGTATGTGTATATGTGCCTGTGTGTGTGTCTATATCAGCCATGGATTCTAGCAGGTCCTTTTAAAAGGACACCCTAAAAGGCATGGGAGAAATGAAGCTAATATGTATATTGCAATGGCTTTGTCTAATTTACTTGAAATGCAATTTTTTTTCATGTGAGTGTGTTAAAGCCTCTCCACTTTGTTTTGTGGCTCCCCTCAGCCCCTCTCCCTTGGCTGGCCTTGCTTCCAGGGTAGGCAGCTGTGCTGTTCCTCTGTTTCTTGGTTTCCTGTCTGGGTTTTAGCTATAGTCGTAGGCTCTCCCTCCTCAGGCTGGTGCAGGAAGGATTTACTCATTCCTACCTGTGCAGTACCTCACGTGGCCTTGTTAGTAGGAGATTCGGTGTCTGGAGTGAGGGTTGGGGAGCGGGACTGCTTCACGCATTGAATGCTGTTTCTAGGTCATTTGATGCAGGTTGATTGTTTTTCTTTTCAGATCCACCACATCTTTTTCCTGCCTTCCATCCTCCTGTGCCAATTGACGCAAGACATCACGAGGGCCGCTACCATTATGATCCATCTCCTATTCCCCCACTGCATGTGTAAGTATTAAAACTTGACTTAGTAACGAAAATGCAAGAAAATCTCGGTCTGTCCTATCTCAGGACTTTGTTGTTAATGGCATGTCTGCTGGGCTCTGAAGATGTGATAGAAGTACAAGATTTACTTTTGAAATATAGCAAGCCTTTCTGTTCCCGGATTCACTGAAGCAAATCCCTCCTGCTTCCTGAGGAATGCCTGTCACACTAGGTAGCTGGCAAGTATTTCCTATATGTTTTGCTGATGTGCGTTCTCTGGGCTAGAACTACAACATTAAAAAGTAAAAGCCTAATGGAAACTTACCGCTCAGAATACGTATTTGGTCTATGTTAGGTTCAAAGTTTTTCATGCTGTAATTTCTGTTACATGAAAGTCCTGTTCTGGGGATCACAATGAATCATAATGAAATTTTTATGCTAAATTTTCATGGCCCCTATGGTACATTCACCAACAGTCACTTGATTGATGAGAGTGTCACCCAAACAAAATAGCAAATGTGATAGAGTACATGGTTTACACAAAGATAAAAGGAAAGAATAGCGGTGATAACATACATTAGGAAAGTAAAAGAAGTGGAAGCAAATATCGTCTTACTTGGTTTGGAGGGAGCAAGGCACAGTGAATTCACAAACCTAAACAGTATTCTTTTGTAGTGGTGTCCAGGAAACCCTCGTGTACTATAATAATCGGAGCCACTTTCTAGGAGGGGCTGTCCCTTGCTAATGGCCTTGATATATATATTTAGTCATATCTAATAATCACCCTTCATTCTGAGACAGTAAAGTTAGAAAAGCACAAATAATACTTTGAAGAATAATGCTGGTTATTTAGATGGTAGATTGCATCTCCACGGCTATTAGTTACAGCTGTGTAATTACATATTATGCCAGAGAAAAATGAAGTTGTTTTAAAACAAGTCCTCCTCTGTGAACAGAATTAATTGATATTAACAATCCTAACTACATGCCTAAGTACACATATAATATTTTACCAACAGTTTTTTGGATCCATCTCCTATTACTGAATTGTAATTTCAGAGCGGATTTGCCTGGAGGTAGGTAATAAATCTGTGTTGCAGACTTCTCTGAGCATTAGAGGAGAAGTGGGTATTTATAGAGAGAGAATGCAGAAACTTGTGACTTATTCTCTGACTTTTCACTGGAACACAAGTAAGTATTTACAGGGTGCTGAAGCCTGCTAAAAATACACTCAAATAAAACCAAGAGGCCAATTTAAAATTCCCTAAACAAAGGGAAGGAAATTCCAGATTGGACCTGAAACATGACATGTAACTCACCCTACTATATAGAGGCTTTATGAGACAGATGGGGCCACGTGGCTGTCAGTGCAGAGCACACAGGGGCCACATAGGCCTTGGAGACATGGCTGGCTGATTCCTCCCAGACATCAGTCTGTGTGTGATGTGGGGATTCAAATCACATTTTATGTGGAATTTTAGAATTCTTCGCTCTCTCAAAAGTCATGTTCTAGAGAAGTTCTTAAAAATGACTTTCCATGATAGACTGAACTGTTTCCTCTGGATTCATTATAGGTTGCCTTGTAATTATATTCAAATGTTAATTTATCAATAAAAGCCCCAAATCATGGTTCCTTGGCAGACTGTCATAACGGCAAACCCTGATCCATCCATCCATCCACTGCTGTGTGTTCTGGGCCCTGTTTGCTGTTCCTACACTGGCTCTTGGTGCTAACAAGCCCCCCTCACCCTGCCAGGATGAGGCAGGTCAGGTTTGCACAGTCCTGTAGGTGGGGCGGGTAGGGGAGCTGCAGTTAGGTGTTACTGTTGAGCTGGGGTTTCTGTGGATTTTCATATGCCCTGCTTTCTCAGTCAAGCTTTAGGATATTTTAACAGCAACTGACTAAATTGTTTACTAGCATTCTAAATAAATGTATGCTTATCAAAGATTCATAATTTGAGACTGGTCAATTGTTCTAAGCCTCAAAAGAGAAGTCTTAGAAGTTTCTGAGAGGGAAAACAGGTCTGGGGGCCTAGGTACTGCTAGGTACATCCAGCAGGGCATAGGGCGGACCCTGAACTCATGAAGTGGCTCCAGGCAGCCAGAGAAGTCACACTGCTATCCCTTTGGGCCATTCTCTCTGCATCCCTGTATCAGCCTTCCCTCTGTGCATAGCCAGCTCCTGCTGACATTTATCCTCAAGGCTCGACCCAAGTGTCACCTTTGCTGGCTGTCCCAGAGGTTGTTTCCTAGCACCTGTGTGCCCCTTTATTTTCGTGCTTTCATCTCTTGCTTTTACCGTGTTGATAGTGGTCATTGCCCTCTGCTCGTTTTGTGGGCCTTGCCCAGCACGTGGCTGGGCACTGTGTTGGTCAGGGAGATGGGCAGGCGCGATCTCAAATTCCTGCTCTCGTCTCGCCACCCACGTGGGCTGTGAACTCTGGCACCTTTCCTTGTGTGTGTCACTTGGGTTAGTTTTATTACATGGAAATGAAGCTCTCTGCCATACTCAACTCTTCAAACTGTAGGAAGAGTTCAGGGAAATAATGTTCATTTTCTGAGCACTCTGAAAAGCTAGAACTCTAAACAAATGTTTAGGGTTAGCATGTGAGGCAGCTTGGGAGTGTGAAAAATACTGGGCATTTCTCTTCTGGTCTCCTTGAATTATGAGTCCCTGGGCTGCGTCTGTAGCTTCCCAGGTGTGATAAGTAGATGCCTGTGATCTTCTTGGGAGAGGAGGGTAATCTAGGCAAATGTGGCTCCCTTACAGAAACCTTAAAAGCAGATCTTTGCTAAGGGATAAAGCCATAACCTAGAAAAAATAAAATGATTTCATCTAGTCTAGAACTTGAATTCCAAATGCTATATAATTGTCTTATAACAAAAAGAGATCAAGTGTGCTTATGGAGTCTTCGGAATAAATATTTTTAATTATAAGATGACAAAATTTGGGGATAGTCTCATTATTTTGTACACACAATTGTTCTTCTGGTGCCAACTTTAAAAATTAAATTGCAAGTCTTTTAAAACCAAGGATTTGAGATGATGGAAATGCCGACAGGTCTATGTTTAGAAGGAGGGCAGGCGCTCTGATAATTATGCTATCATATCCTATCATTAAGGATTCTATTGAAAGAGGTTTATAAATTGCTCCTCTTTTTAGATAAACCACCCTATATTAAGGCATCAACGATATGGTGCAGAATTAAATTAAAATCTCATAAAATGAAATATGTTCTGTATTAGCTGTTTGACACTTAATTTGCCTCTGAATGAGTAGAGGAAATCACAAATTAACCTGCCTTTGTTTTTCCAACCATGGCTTATTAGGTGTTAGAACAACTGCAATTACAGCCTAATAATAACCACTAAGCCTCATAAATATGTACGGAAATACGTCAGTTTGTGTTAAAGAACCCAGTTTGTTAAATGGAATGCCTTTAGTGTATGTATTCTACTTAAGCTCATAGTGTTATCCGGCTTGTGGTTAGGTACTGTAGACAGAGTATAGAAACTTAAACTGATTCAAATACAAGACTGGAAGTAATATTAGAATTTATGAGTATTTCCTTTCTTAACTCAAAATCATGCATGTAGATTAAGAACTTACAAGAAAGATGTGGAATCTAAGTGTCACCTTCCCCTGAGTTGTCACGTAAAGGTTGGAAGATTCTTGCCTTGTAGTATTTAATTCAAGGAGTTGGAAAATTAAGAAACAAAGGATGTGAGGAATCTTCCCTTTTCTTCTGAAAGTTATTCCCCACTGAATTCACCAGGAATTAATTCTCAATATATAGATAATTAGAGTTTTTTTTTCCCCTCCTGTCCCTCTCTCTCTCAAGGCATTTACCGTGAACACAGATCCTATGCTTGTTAAGCTAGCTAACAAAAAGTACCAGGTTTTAGAGAAAATATTAGAGTGAGTCCTCCCTTTCTTAGTGAGGTTACCATAAGCATTAATGACAAGCCCAATCCATATCCCCGTAATCAAGGCAATAATTTTATATGCGTGCTTCTACTTCTTGGGCTCCTGTGTGGACGTAACCTGTTCGTTGCTGACACCAGTGCTGTGTTCTTGTGTCACTCGGGTAGGCACTGTTGTGTATGAGAATGAATGATGCCCTTTAGGCTAAACATTGCTACTAGTTTTTGAAATTTCACTTGAAAATTAGATAATTGGTATGTTTCAGTCCCTACCCCAGAATACACTTGTCTTTTCAAGTGACTGCTTTTCACTGGAATGAAGAAAGTACCTTTTCTCTTACATTTTTAGTGTTACAGCTCATTTCCTTTTAAAATTAGACATGGTGTATTTGCAGAAACTCAAATTATAAAGTAGCTTTAAATTCCAATTCAGTTTCATTCATTCTGTACTTTGGGGGTGGGGGGGAATCTGTCTTTTACATAGATAAGGTGTTTTCATTTATTGATCACTATGGAATGAATTTCAGAGTTGTCCCTCTGCTTCATACTGAGATCTGCAGTTCATTTTCCAAGGCAGGGTCCTTAGTTATTAATTCATTACGGTAACTCAGCCCCCACAGATCTTTTAGCCGGCTGAGCTGAGAGTTGCCCTTGCCTCACGCCGTGTATGTGATTGGTTCCGTACCCCAAGCGAACTCACAAACTGGCTGTTGCATTTCACCGGCAGCATTACTGACTTGGTCTTTTCTGATGTGGGACAAATGAGCACTCGTGTTCCGTTCTACCCAGTAGCCCGCTTTTCTCTTTGTTGAGGCCGGGTGGCTTGTCCCAGGGCGGCCTGACCCTCTGGATCCTCCCACCTAAGTAAGAAGAACTGCTCTTCCCAGGGTTCCTGGTCTACCTCCCTTCACTTCTGAGAGAAGACTGAGCACACGCAGATCATTAACATGAGCTGTGAAATGGAGCACACTGGAAGTAAGCCAGGCTTCGGCCCCATGATTAGGACTGCCTTTTAGGATGAGAGCAGGGAGATGGGTGCCAAGTTTGGAGCATGAATAAATATGTTTCCTCTCAGAGGGAGAAGGCTGTAAGAGAAGAGAAGGAGACAGTAAGTGGGTGACCAGACCACTACTGCGTGCCCCCCCCATTCTGGTACTGTGCTTACTGGGGGCTCTTGTACTGTTCATTTGGAAACAGCCTTCCATCCCGCCACTCTCTGAAAACTATGTTGAGGCCACATGCATGATAGGGCTTCCTTTCCTTTCATTTGGAGGGGAGCTTCCAGTAAAATGAGGAGACTGGGGAAAACCTTGTGTCTCAGTCCATTTGGTGTTGCTGTAAAGGAATTCCTGAGGCTGGGTGAAAGAACAGAAGTTTGGCTCATGCTTCCACAGGCTGTACAAGAAGCATGGCCCCAGCACCTGCTTCTGGTGGGGGCTTCAGGAAGCTTCTACTCGTGGCAGAAGGCAGAGGGGAGCAGGCCTCACAAGGTAAGAGGAAGGAAGCCAGACAGAGAAGGAAGAGAGGTGCCAGGCTCTTTTTAAACAGCCATTTCTCACAGGAACCAAAAGAGTGAGAACTCAGGGATTATGGTGAGGATGACACTCGCCTGTTCATGCAGGATCCTCACGAGTGACCCAAACAGCCCTTTTTAGTCTCCACCTGCAACATTGGGGGTCAGATTTCAACTTAAGATTTGGAGAGGAGAAATATCCAAACTATCACCTTGTAATTATGTTTGGGGACATAACCAGTTTGAAATATTTTACTAGTATTATTTAAAATTAACAGAGTTTTTTTTTCCCCCCTTCCAGTGTTTGTCCTCTGCCATAAACATTATTGAGACTGGTAAAGTATAAGGCATCTCAAATTACATCAAATACTGTAGCTAATGCTATCATACTCTCCAGCCCCAATCCTCAAAAAAAAAAAAAGAAATGAACTAGATGAGGGTAAAGACTGTATATTTCTTAGCATTTGCTACGTTGAGTTCATGCTTTATATATGGTAGCTCCTAAATAAATACAGTTTTATTTGTAATAACAACAACGGACTGTTATTTGTTCACTGCTATCACCCTTGGGTTGTTTTTGTTTTGAGTGTGTCACCCCAGGCCGACAAGCTAGGACTCAATAAACAAAAATTCAATTACTGCTTTCATTATAATAATAGATTGACTAGGCACTATTTAAAAGTGTTCACATAATTATCCCTGGTAATGCTTCAACAACCCTGTGAGAGAGTTGTTGGTATTATTAGCCTCATTTTAAAGATATGGAAACCTTGGCGTAGAGAAGTGAACACCATTTACAGGCAGGTGGTGCCATGATTTTTAACCCAGGTGTCGGACTTAACATTCCCTGCTCTAGACTTTCATGTTTTGTTAGAGAAAATGAAGACCATTGCCATGGCCCCTCTAGTTTATATAAACTGAGAGAGAACAACTATTAATAATTCTGCTAAGAAGTTTTTGGTGTCCCTGACTGTCTGGGGACACAGATATTTGCAGATGTGGAAGGTAGGAATACGGTGGTGTGAGAAAGAGCCATAAAAAGGCGTCCTTCAGACCTTCTGACCTACTTTGCCAGGACATAGCCCAAACATGAAGATACTTACCAGTGTTGCTGCTACAGAATTTATGACACTATAAACAACTGGACACTTTCCATATTCAGCCACAAGGAATAGTTTGGTAAACCGTGATTCATCTACAGGTTAAAATGTTGAACAGTCGCATTTGAGAAGACTGTTTAAAACACAAGTACATAATGATTAGTGAGTACAGCAGTATGCCCGACAGGATAGAAGCCATCCAGGACTGGATTAAAATGCATATGTCCCTGGAGCATGCTCATTTTATTGATCTTTCAAGATACGCATTTGAGAAAATGGAACAGAATTTGTCCCAACTAGAAAATAGAGGAGGATAGTTTTATGTGATGACTCCTGTCTAAACCAAAGTTGCTTACAGCTCCTCCTATGTGGCCATCTCCCCTCACTTAAGGTAGTTTCCGGGAACCTGTTTGCTAACCTGTTGAATACTCAGTAACCAGTAAGCTAGATATTTGTATCTTCGGTGACCCAAACTAGCAAACTAAGCACACTTTCAAAGGAAATAGCAGGAGAGAAGTCGGTTTTGAAAGTCATAAAGCTGAGTCTACATAAGGGAGGGATGTTTTGCAGAAGGTTCATTAGATAACTATAATGAAAGAAATTTGAAAAAATAATCTGGGCCATTGTTTAGTTTTGATGTAATCTTTGTAAAAGGCAAAGCAGTATAGCAACGGGCATCATAATATTCCTCTTCAGTAAAAGTTAACAAGTGAAATGACTTACTGGTTTGGGTTTACCTCCTGGGCTGAACTAGCTGGATTGGTGACATTCATATTTATAACTCCTTCATACATTTCCCTGCTCAACATTCCCTTATCAGAGAGGTCTTCGATGAACACCCACCTTGAACAGTTATTAGCAAACAGTAGCTTGTAGGCCAAATACACCCCAGGCCTGTTTTTAATCAATAAAGTTTTACTGGAATACAGTGTTCAGTGTTGTCTGTGTCAGCTTTAATAACGCAAAGGCACGTTTGAGTGACTGTGACAGAATATGACCTGAGCAGCCTAAGATAAAGTTTGCCAACTCACTGTTCCAAAGTAACACCCTGTCTCCGGCCTTACTCTTTGCCCTCTCCTTTGCTTTTTTTTTTTTTTTTAAGTAGTACCATGCATCGTATTTTTTGTTTTCATGCTTTTCTATTGCCATTCCCACATTTTCCACTGAATATCATGCCAGTTCAAAAAACAAAATAGGTCTGATCGTTAGATTATCACTTCTCATGATAGATGGGAAAAAGTTTAAACCCTGCCTAAATTTTCAAGAACTGCCTTCGACCACCTACATACATAGTTCCTTCATAGTAGTTATGAAAATGTGGTTGAATTTCAATTCCTACACTTGTAAAATGTTGATGAGCTGGCACCGTGAATCCAAATCAACCAATCCACGCTTTCCTTTGCATTAAGAACCAAACACGCAACAAATAAGTTGTACTCAAAGGGGATAATACGCACGTCTGTTTTGCAGCCTTTCTAATGACTGAAATATTGAATTTGGTCCTCAGTTGCACAGAAAGTAGGCCCTAATTATAGCGCATATTCAGAGTCTGAGCGCCAGCTTCTTGGATGAAATTCCTGTGTTCTTTGTGCTGCGCTCAGCAGCTCGGCCGGGAGTAGATATTGACTGAGGCATTCACGTTCACTGAACCGGAAGCTGCCGACTCCATAGAGGCTGTCGTCAAACCTGTTGCGGGGGCCTGGGAGGTACTGGGCTGTAACAGACTTTTTTCTTTGAGTACAATGCTTCCACTCATGTTAAGCCTGGCTTCAAAGAAAACACAAATTTACTGCCATCGTTTTATTTAGTTTTCAAAATATGTGTTTGAGAAAATGGAACAGAATTTGTCCCAACCAGAAAACACTTGGGGGTAGTTGTATGTGATGCATCCTGTCCGAACCTAAGCTGCCTGCAGCTCTTCCTCGGTGGCCATCACTCCCCTCACTTAGGTAACAGAACCCACTTTTTTTCCCACCTAAACAAAGACATGCCATTTCCTTTAGCCACACTGCAAACTGAGTTAGTTCATTTCAGACCTTTCCCCAGGGGAACAAAGAACCATGACACAAGGCTGCCTGTCATTCATTCTTCTTATTGTTGCACCCTCATTCCTGCCCCCGGGGAAATTCATATAGCAAAAAAACAAAAGTTCCTGGAACCTGCTTGCTTTTTGAATAGTAAGTAACCAGTTAGCTATTTGTAACAGCAGATATTTGTATCTTCTGTGACCCAAGCAAACTAACCACACTTTTAAAAGGAAATAGCAGAAAAGAGGTAGGTTTTGGAACTCATACACCGAGTCCTAAGTAGGGTAGGGATTTTTTTTCAGAACATTCATGAAATAACTACGTATAATGAAAGAAATGGGAAAAACATATCTCGGCCATTGTTTAGTTTTGATGTAGTCTTGTAAAAGGCAGTAATGGGCATTGTTACGTTCCAGTCCAGTAAAAGTTAACAAGTTAAATGGCTTGCTGGTTTGGGTTTCCCTCCTGGGGTGAGCTAGCTGAATTGGTGACTTTGCATCCGTTTTTATCACTCTAGTCTTGAAAAACATCACGTACAAGGTGAGATCTAGACTCTGTGGCCTGCCTCTTTTCTCTCTGTCTTGGCGTGTGTGCACAAACATGGAGAAGAGAACGCGGAGAGAATGGTGAAAAGTGCCAGGAACTGCCTCAGAGCGTGAAAGTGCGTTTCCAATAAAGAGAACGGTGACGGTCTGTACCTTAAAGCCATGGCTTTTCTAAAATCCCATCACCTAATATTCTGGGTTATGCAGCATCTTACATGATTATAAGTGATAGGTAGTTAAAACTTTCTTATCCAACTACAAGGAGGTTATAGGTTCACTAAAATGAAGTTCTCAGTTGAGCATGATGCAGGGAACAGATGCTTCACCCCAATCTAAAAATCTGAATCAATGTCAAAATCAGATGTATATGCAATTGCCTTGAAGTCATTGTCTCTGTTTTTTAAGGCATTTTTTTAAAGGTTTTCCCATGAAGGGTCTCTTGCTGTTAGGCAGCACCTGTAAATTGTCTCTAAAGAGCCCCGTGCTTACATAGAGCCCCGGTCATTCCAGGTAGCAAGTGCTCATCCTAAGAGGGTTATGTTAACTCAGCACTTTAATGGTGCTCCTGGGCTGGCAACATTAATGTCTGTCTCTAACTGCCTGGGAAGAAAAGATGCACCATTATGGTGATCGCTTAGAGAAAGAAATAGTAAGTAGATGAGCAGAACTACTGCTGAACAGGAGAATCAACAGTACTCTTTTTCATGTTCTTTTCTTTGAGACAGAGTCTCACTCTGTTGCTTTGAGTGCCATGGCGTCACCATCATAGCTCACAGCAAGCTCAAATTCTTGGGCTTACGAGATCCATCCTCCTGAGCAGCCTCCCGAGTAGCTGAGATTACAGGCGCCTGCCACAGCAACTGGCTAGTTTTCCTATTTTTAGTAGAGGCAGGGTCTTGCTCTTGCTCAAGCTGGTCTTGAACTCCTGAGCTCCACCCACCTCAGCCTCCCAGAGTGCTAGGATTACAGGTGTGAGCTCCCACACCTGGCCACCAGTAGTCTTCTAAATGCATTCAAATAGTATCCAAATACTTCCAAGCTCATCTCAAGTGAACGGCATCTATATCATTTGAGGGAGATGGGGGAGGGATACACCAGCTGTCAAATTATTTCCCTCATCTGCAGAACAAATCAAACCGTGATGCTTGAGTATGATTTATATTTTTAAGACACCATCCAAAGAAAGTATTGCTAGTTTACTAAAATACCTCTTGCCTCTAGTCAAGTAATCTGTGGCTCCCCTAGAGAACAAAATCGCCATATTCCTGGCCCTCATTGTTTTCAATCTATACCACTATGCACACCAGTGAAAGTTTTCAGGAAAAAAATGTCAAGTTGTAAGTCAGGGCCAGGTGTCGTGGCTCATGCATTTAATCCTAACACTCTGGGAGGCCAAGGTAGGTGGATTGCCTGAGCTCAGGAGTTTGAGACCAGACTGAGCAAGATCAAGACCCTGTATCTGAAAATAGCAGAGTGTTGTGGTGGGTGCCTGTGGTCCCAGCTCCTCGGGAGGCTGAGACAAAAGAATCGCTTTACGGAAAGTGACAAAAATAAATAAATAAATAAATTTGCAAGTCAATAACAAAGATAATCAAACCTCTAAAGGGTACCCTGATTTTGCATATCGTATTCTTCAGGGATATAACAGATTAATCATAGAATTCTGTTTGGGTTGCATTACTGCTTATATTGCTTACCACGTTGGATTTATTTAAAGTAAGTATTGTAGGTTACTTTATCTGTCTTCATTATGTTACAGGTTGTGTGATGCACACACATAGCACCCACTTCTGTCCATTTCCCTGTAGTGATGCAAGCCTGTCCTGGGGCTTCATCAGTGGAAGACAGCATGCCTGGACTTCCACCTTAAAGAAGGTAGTGAAGGGGGAAAACAAGGTCAGCCTAAAGTATTCAGTTTTGCTTTCTTGATCAAAGTCATTCAAGACTACAACACCTGTAGTTAATGAATTAAGGGATAACTAGCTAAAGTCAAGGTTCCACTGGTTATAAGGGAATTGTGTGGCTAGAGTTTTGAGCAGAGGTGCAATCTTCTGCAAAGAGCTTCTCTGGCCCCTGTGGAGGGAATCTCTCCCAGTTGAATAGTTATATGGTGATAGGTGTCATATACTGTTTGAGGGAGAGTTTTCTTTCTTTTTTCTTTCCTTTTTCTTTCTTTCTTTTTTTTAAGAGACAGGTCTCACTTTATTGCTGTTGGTAGAGTGCTGTGGTGTCATAGCTCACAGCAACCTCTAACTCCTGGGCTTAGGTGATTCTCTTGCCTCATCCTCTGAAGTAACTGGGACTATAGGCACCTGCCACAATGCCTGCCTATTTTGGGGTGGGTTGCAGTTTGGCCAGAGCCTCGTTATATAGGGCTAGCGCCCTACTCACTGAGCCACAGGCACTGCCCTGAGGGAGAGTTTTCAAAGTATGAGTCCTGCATTTCATGTGTCTCTTCATTCTTGGCAGTGTGGATAGCAGGCTGTGTGGATGGGACTTAGGGGCTTCATACACTGCTGAAGGCCTTTCCTGAAAGCTGCATTAGCCTCTGCCACCTTTCCCTATCTTTTAACCCAGGCAAACATAAGACTTTTTAGTTATTTAGGTACTGTTGGTTGTTGCTTCTGTGTTTACTGGGAGGAGGGAGAATTGGAAGTTGGGAGTTGTTGGGAGTTGTGGAAGTTGAATCGGGAGGAATGAAAAGTAGAGTCCACCGCCTTCCCTGAGTATATTGGAGAGAAACATCCTTCCTTGGTCTGTTTGCTTTGCAAGGGTGTTCTTTGATGAGGTCTTTGTCCTAGGCACCCACTGAAGTCTCCGTGTACTCAAGCTTTAGAAAAGCCTATTGGCCCTTCTTTGTTTGCTTTGTTGAACTGTTTATTTTGCTTTCTTCCCACGAGGTTCCCTGGCCTTGCTCTGACAACGCTTTTCTGCATGAATTACATTCCTCTGAGCTACAAGTCTCCTAATTCTTCCAGTCCATTTGATTCCGGCCTGTGTGATTAGTCCATAGCTTCGATCTGCCGTGGGTCTTTGCCAGGCAGGGTGCTTGCTAAGTGCCTGTAACGTGGAGACCTAGAGACATTTTTTAACCTCATTAGTGAGGAGAGTAGCGCTTCATTCCGGTTTAATAACATGGCTACTCTTGAATCATTACTAGTTTTAAAATCAGTGAAGGAGGCTACCAAGTCATTTGGTCACCTTTCAGTGTGAATAAGGCTATAGAGGGAGGGTGGTTTGGGTGATTATCCTCACGCCCAATTTAGTAACACAGATCATCCTGTAAGGTGAGAGGGAGCTCCATTTAAGTTAAATTTACCTTTCTAAAGAATTTCACAATCATTTGCACAAAATGCATTGCCATCGTATAGAAATAATGAACAACAAAAGTGAAAATTATTCAACTATCTTAATCATACATATAAAATCATATTTTCTTGTGCATGTGTGTTATTTTCTAAAATATGGCATATGACTCGGGTAGAGATGAACGATTGACAAAACTATGAATTGTGCTTTTTAACATTCTCTATTAATAAAAAGTAAATATTTGGGAGGCAAGACACAATTATAAGGGGGACTTTACCTAACAAATGCAATCAGTGTAACTGGGTTTCTTGTACCCTCAATGAATCCCCAACAATAAAAAATAAAAATAAAAAAAAATAAAAAGTAAATATTTTATTCTTTAATGCAATATACTCTCATTACAGATATTTGTACAACATTATGATGCAGCTTGACAAAATTCAACTGTCTACAGAGCAGCCTTCTATAAGGGTTCTGTTCAGCTGTTTTTGCCTTTTTTCTTTTTTTGCATGAGAATCTTGACTCTTAACAAGCAGGTGAGGTGCCTTGCAGCCAACCAGGAGTCTGCATATATTGATAGTATATCTGGGAGTAGTTTTAATCTGGGGCATCTAAAAAAAGGACCAAAAATTTGTTTGCCAGAAATGTTTGAATACATAATCTGTGATGAAGATTATGCAATATAAGTTGGGTTTTTTTTTTGTTTTTTGTTTTTTGTTTTTTTTAAAGAGATAGGATCCTATCCAATGAGTGAGTGAGTCAGGGTTTTGTGTCTACCAGAGTCCAGGTAAGGTCAATGAGTTCATCAGGATTTTGTGTCTGACAGAGTCCCAGTAATGTCAATGCCTTCTCTACTTGGTGACCACTCTTTGTGGCCAACCAGCAGGGATAGTTGAAGCCT
>NW_003852514.1:3486615-3509531 GCF_000181295.1 Otolemur garnettii | reverse complement strand
AAAAAAAAAAAAAAAAAGAGATAGGATCTAGCCCTGTTGCCCAGACTGGAGTATAGTGGTGCAATCATAGCTCACTGTAGCCTTGAACTCCGGGGCTCAAGTGGTCTTCCTGCCTCAGACTCCTCAGTACCTAGGACTGCAGGTACACACTGGCATGCCCAGCTACTTTTAAATTTTTCTTTTTTGTAGAAACGAGGGGTATTACCATGGTCTTTGTTTGAACTCTTGGGCTGAAGCCATTCCTCCTGCCTCAGCCTCCCAAAGTGCTGGGATTACAGTGTGAGCCACTGTGTCTGGTCTACATTCCTGTTTTTACACAAGATCTTCCTTAACAAACTGGGGAAGTCCCAAGCAATATGAACAGAGCCTAGTTTGGGTTTTTATTAATGTCCTCCTCTTCTCTTGCTGGGTCTGGCTTCAGTTGTGCTCTTGGCATCTGATCCTTTTGAACCCTGAGGTGGCTGTGTATTGGAGGGGCACAGACTTTCTGGGAAGTCTCTCTGCCAGTACTTCCTTTGGCAAATATACATATTCACTGTGCAAGATCAAGGTTCATCTTCACCCAGGGAGGACTTACCAGGAACATGGGAGTTAAACCTCTCTTGGTTAGAAGAGGCATTTCCTGCTTGAAGTGGGCTCTGAAAAGAGATCCCCCCAGTGAGCTGAAACCTAGCAGCCATAATGGTTCCCATGTAACACAATTAAACATCCCAACTGAGTGGTTCTGGAGTACAGCTCTGCTGAATGATAACCTTTGAGCACCCCCCCTTTCTACTCAGTATCATGTCGATCACCCTGATAATGCTCTTTGCTTGGGTTTTAAAGTGTAATTTCTGAAAATTCAAACCTAAGAGTGTCGACATGGCTTTTGATGATCCTCTTCAAAACCACTTAATCATCTCTTTTCGTAATGAATGAGGATCTCAGTCAGGTGCCTCTTCTCAGCTCTGCCGTGAGTTAACTAGATCTTTGACTACGTTCCCTTACTTCTATGGGCCTTGTATTCAGGTGTGAAATAAAGTAACTGGATTGAATAATCTGTAAGGTACCTTCTAGTTTTTAACATCTCCTGGTTTTAGGAAAGTTTGGATTTGTTCATTGTTTTGTCTTTGTGTGTGGACACCTAGAAGGGGAGTCTATGAAAATACTGTGGCCCTTACACAATGTAGGCTCATGTCTAATTTTTTTTTTCATAAGCCATAAATTTCATGCCTGCCCCTTCCTTACAGAAGATCTGCTGAGAGAGTCTTGCCCAAAGGCCGGTCGTACCTCCCTCGTTACTCCTTGTACTCTCCAAGTAACCCTTTACGCAGTCCCTCAGCTACCGACCCGTAGACCCACCACCTGTGTAATTTGAATTTCAGTTTAAATAGGTTCCCTTTAGAGTGAAAGGTAACTAGAAAAACAGACCATCCTCTTCTATTAAAAGCCTCAACAGTATTAAAATGTATTTAAGCATGCACGGACATCCTTGAATTTGATTTAGTACTGGGTTTGAATCCATCTCAGATATTTCCTGTCACATTGCTTAATTTCTCCTAGCTTAGTTTCATCCTTCAATCCCATTTTATATCAAAGGTTTAATGAAGGGGTGTGTGTATATGTATATGTGTGACACATACACAGTGTCATGGCATAGATATTTGATAAGTGGCAGCATTGCCTGAGATATTTAATCTATTTCTGTATTTAAATCACCTAAGTAGTACATCTTTTCTTCCCCTCATCTTTTAACATCTCTGAAGTAGGGATGATCTTACAATCTATACAGTGTTTTACAATTACTTATTGGTGAAATAGTAGTCATAGGCGCTTCCAGGTATCTCTTTATAAAGTTATTTTATTTTTGTTTCCCTTTTGTACAGGTAATAGAGCAATATATGTTTTTTTAAAAAATCTATTTGAATAAGTCTGAAAAATGATGTGGAAAATTGTCTTTTTTAGTGGTATCTAAAATAATATTGCATCTTTATATCACTGACATCTGAGAGTTAATGAAATATAGTATATAGCATATATTTTGTATGTAAGTATGTATTCAGCAAAAAAAAAAAGAAAAAAAATTGATTCAATGTAAGGTCTTTTCTCCTAAGAGCCCAGCTGCCATTTCTGTAATGTTACAATAATGGACCCAGTTCTAGGACTGTAAAGTTAAAAATGTAAAAAGAATGTTTCGAAATATTATTTCTGCCTAAATCTGACACACTGAAAAAACGAGGAGCTCTTCAGCCTGGAAGAGTCTGGAGGAGGAAGGCGTGTGTCGCGTGCTGGTTATGCTGGTGCAGATGCAGAGCGCAGCCTCTGAGAGGGGAAGACTCCATGATTAATGGTGTTTATTCTTGACAGAAGCCTCCTTTATTTATCTGCAATACAGTTTAGCGATTTTATCAGGCACCTGAATGAAAAATATTCAGTCATACCAATATTGCAGTGTAAATTGAGTAGAGTCACTTTTTATTATATCTTTCTGCCTTATCATCTGCACAGTAATTTTCTAGCAGAGGTTTGATATGGAAAGGCTGGATTTAGCTGTACTTGACACAAAGCCTCTTCAATTTCCCCTAAAAGTTCAGGCTGCTCTTAGAAATATGTGTGTGTGTGTGTGTGTGTGTGTGTGTGTATAATATATAAACCCTCTCTCTTATCCAAGCAATTTCAGGATTTGAAAGAATAAAGATAAAATGCACAAACTTGGAGGGAGAAATGTTGTTAATATAAAAACATCTAATAGCTGCGAGCTCACTAGTAAAAGCTCCTTCAGTGGTTAAGCTTGTGGCTCAGGACTGTACCTTTTGCGTGGCTACGTGGTGGCACTCCTCTCTAATCAGTCACCATCCAAATCCAATTAGCATAAGCCAAACCCTGTCACTTCTCCTGGGAGTAATAGCAAAGCTGAGGACCGGGGAGGACCCTGTTGCTGCAGTAATGGCAATGCTGTGTTAGAGAAAGAGAGGGAGGAAAAATGAGAGATCTCACTTGGAGGATACTCAAGTCACACGCCACTTGATTCTAAACAAAAGTTTATTCAAGCAACAGACTTTATGACATGAATTGTCAGAGCCAAGCAATGCAGACAGGGACAAATGGTTTGAATCATAGAGACTGTTAGAGTTTAGGACCAAAAGGGACTTTAAATCTAGTGAGTAGACTAGAGATTACTCCAAAGCTTCTCATTTTACAGATGAACAAAGCAAAGCCCCCAAAGCCGTTTACATTAAGATTGTGGTCCTGCACACAGGTTTTCCAAGGGTAATATGAACGAGTAATTCCTGCGTGTCATTTAGACAGCTCTAATCCGATGAATCTCTCCTCACCATGGTATCAGAAGTCTTGCTTTCCCTCTGAAGAAGGGAGTGCGGGAGGGGCTCTGTGGATGCCGGCCAGGGAGCCAGAATCACTTTTCAGTCTTCCATGATGCTGTTCTTCATGTCCTGGGCAAAAGTTCTCTAAGGCCATGGTAGCAAGATCCCTAAGAAAATTCTCTTTATGTAGAAATTATTCTATTCTATTGAATAATAAAAGGAAAATTACTCCCCAGTACAGTATATATACTCCTTTTCTATATTTAAGTTACTTTTTTGAAAAATTAATACCCTCAAAAGTTATAAAATTATGAAATACTAGGAAATGTGTCCAGGTTGTACATAATCTTAGTCACATGTAGCAGTTCTGCAAATTCTACTTCCTGTTAAATGGAAGGGCCTGCCACCTAAAAAGGACCTACTTTTTTCCACCTCTCATATATCCAAGGCCCTACTGGACCTTGAGGATTTGATTCTGGAGAAGAGTCACTGAGATTATTAGTAATAGTTCCTTGTTGGACATCCCCATTATAACTTAAAATGAGCATAATTTAATAACTGTGGGCAAGTGGGCATTAGATGCATCAAGGATCATTAGGGACAACCCAGAAAACAGTCTACTTAGTAGTTTAGTAGCAATAACAGTAATTATGAGGATTATGACGGCTCTAGTAATGTAGAAAAAGTCCGTCTCCTAACTACCAGAAGACAGCCTAAGCTCCTTGTGCTGGACTGCTGTTGGTAAAGGATTTATTCTGTCTGATTCTTGAGGTAGTCTTACCTTCTTCATGGCTCAGAATCCCAGATGCATCCTGTCTCCGGTATAAAATATCCTCGGTAACACCTGCAAGCAGTTGCCACATGAAGCAAGGATTCAATTGTTGGAATCCAACTTCCCGTCTCCAATTAATTATTTCCACCGATTATCTGAAGTCTCCTGCTGGGAAAGTTCTCACTTAAATAACAGACCTTGAGATTTTAAAAAACATCTCTTTACCTTAAATTGTTGAAGTGTCCAAGTAAATGGTGTGTTTGTTTTTAAATAACCTTATAATAACTGAATTTTGAATATGTACTTTGGGGTCATTTTCCCCTTACACTTGGTGTGCTTTATGGCTCAAACACAAAAGTTTCTATAAAAGGAAGCCATAATGGAGAAGAGTCTACATTATTAGAAAATGTAACATGACATTTGGTTGTCACTCGAGGTGTTACATTTTCCAGGACTTTTCTGGGTAGAGTTAGTTCATCTTAGATGGGACTTAGTTCTTTGAACAGCCACTCCTGCCACACTATGGTATTCCAATATCTTTCTATTTTCCTGTGTACTTTCTTTTGGAAAGAATACTATTTTTTTTACCTCTCTGAGTGCTGTTGTAATTAGTGCTGATGTAATTAGTAATTTATCCAATTTCAAAAAATAGGATCTACAGAACGGGTTGGAAATGGGCAGGAAAGTCATAGTAACCAAACATTTTGAAATTTTTGTTTTCTGTATCTGTAAAGAAAAAGTTTTCTTTTTTCCTGTTAGTAAAATTGTTGAACTAAAACTACAGAAAGATTATGCCTTTGAATTTCAAATTAAATCAATTAGTATATTTGTTTTGTTAGAAGAAGAGGTGAGAAGGGGCACTTCTGAAAAATACCAAGGGTGTTATGATAGTTGGACTCATCCCGACCCCAAACATCTCACTCCCTCTGAGATCTCAGAGGGAAATTAATACACAAGGAGGCAGGTGAAGCCAGGCGACATTGGCCTTAACCATCCCAGAGCTCTAGTAGGAATAGCAGTGCCAGGAATGTGCCAGCATTTACTGAGGATTTACTGTGTGCACACCTGGCTAAACGTGTTCTGTGTATGTTCCGGTTAAATAGTATAGTGATGCTTCTCATCTATCGGGGCTTAAATAGCTATACAGCAAAGCAGACTTTTGAAGGTCTAGTTAACCTAACATACTCAAATCTAAGAGATCTTGCAACTGATGTATGGAATAGCTGATTAAATGTACACTTACATCTACAGGGAGAAGTGGGGAGAGAGATAAACCCTATTGGTCCTGTAGGCCTGGCTGGAGGCCCGTCCCACTGGAGGAAGAGAGAACGTCCAAAATATAAAACTAGCTACTCAAAGGGAACCATTTGTTATCTCAGAGAAAGAAGAGGGCAAAGGATAGTGTCTGTGTTCTCTGCTCTTGCAAACCTGTTCAGAAGCTCTCTAGAAAATAGTTTCCATCAAGCATCCGGATCCCAGCCAATGAGAACAGCTCTCCATCCCTCATTCTTCATGGCAGAGAGGGTAGGACAAGAATCAGACTAGACACCTGAACTCTTCCCTAGACAACCAAATCTGTTTAGTCATCAAGACGGTATTTCTGCAGACTTTGTAAAGATGAATGTAATGTATTCTGATAATGAGTTCTCATATTTATTTAATTGTATTATATTAGGGCTAGGTATAGTGGCTTGTGCCTATAATTTCAGCAATTTGGGAGGCCACAGCAGGAGAATTGCTTGAGCCTAGGAGTTTTAGATAAGCCTGGGCAATACAGCAAGACCCTGCCACTAAAACAAACAAACAAACAACAACAAAAAAAAAAACCAAAAAAAAAAAAATTAGCCAGGCATGATAGTATGCACCTGTAATCGTAGCTACTTGGGAGGCTGCGATGAGAGAACCATGTGAGCTCAGGAGTTTAAGGTTACAGTGAACTGTTATAACTGGGCTGCTACACTTCAGCCTGGGGAATGAAGTAAGACACTATCTCTTAAAAAATTTATATTAATTAATAAGTATATCTAATACTTTATAATTGGTAATTTATAACTATATTAAGAAGTTATATTTATCAGTTATATATTTATATACTATAATATATAAGATACAAATGATACATTAAAATGTTTTATATGTTAATTATATTAATAATCGGTTCTAAACATTATATCACATTAAGGTTTTGAGTAGTTTCTCACACAAACTATAGTAGTTGGGAAAAGAGGAAAAAGAAGACAATTTCTTTCCTATGTCAGACATTGCAGAAAAGAGATACTTTGGTGTGGAATATTTGTACTCCATTCAAGTGACAAAAATGTCTGCTAAAATAATAATTTTAAATATAATCTGTATTTATGGAACTAAAACATTTAAAACCAATGTTATTTCAAAATGGGTTTTTACATAATTAAATTCAAGTTGCGGGGATGAGGGGAAGGAGGATAGAAGGGATTGGCGTGCTCTTACCTAATGACACAGTGTCGGGTCTATGACACACCTCCTGGGTGAAGGGCTCAACTACAACTTGGACTTCACCTAACAAATACAAACAATATAACCTAATCATCTATATACTCATATTAATCTGAAATAAAAAGAAACCATTGAAATTAAAAATACAGCAGTAGAGATCATTTGATGAATATGATAGTTAGCCACATATTATATTTGCCAAAGTTTTTAGGGAATCTAAAATTTTAAAGGGATATAGGTTAATTTGTACACATACACATAAAAATGAAAGTATATTTGATTAGATATAATCTACATATCTTGTATAAAATTAAAATGTTATGGACAATTTCTTATCAATTAAGTTAAAATATAAAAACACTTCTTATTGAAAAGAAGTTTGATTTGTCCTGTGCATGTGAAATCAGGAACACGCACTTCCCCCCTGGTTTTCCCTCTTCTCTCCTTGTTTCTATTTTTTTTTTTTGTAGAGACAGAGTCTCACTTTATTGCCCTTGGTAGAGTGCTGTGGCATCACATAGCCTACAGCAACCTCCAACTCCTGGGCTTAGGCGATTCTCTTGTGAGAACTTCTGAGTACTAAACACACCTAGATATAGGATCTGCTGCACTCCCGAAGCCCTCTGTGGAGTTGACTTCTGTCAGTTATTAAACTTCAAATAATGGGAACATACAATATATTCTTTTGTGCTGGGCTTCTTCTATTCAACGTTTTATTTGGGAGATTTTCTGTGTTACAGTTTGTTCCTTTTCTTAGCTGTTTAGTATTTCATTGTATGAATCACTCTGCTGTTGACAGGTTTTTGGTTGTTTGCAATTCATGAATCTTCTGGTACCTGTGGCCCATGTGCACACGTTACCGTTGCGTGTATACCAAGGAAAGGCATTGCTGGATTATAGGGTATGAATCTATGCAAGTAGCTAATGCCCAGTTATTTTCCGAAGAGATTGTGCTAGCTTGTAACTCACATTGTTTGAGAGTTGCTATTGGTTCAAATTTTTGTCAACATTTGTCACTGTCAGTCTTTTTAATTTTAGCCATTCCTAGTTGATGTTTAATGATAACTTATCATAGTTTTAATGGACACTGAACTATAAATGATATTTACAGTTTGTTAAAAGATATTAGAAAAACCTCATGTTAAAGGAGAAAGTATAATTCAAAATACCAGAACCTCCATGATTGACCAGCACCCTACACTGACCACCTCCTCAAGTTGACCCCATTGTCAAAGACTAGGCATGTCCCACGTATGTCCCATGTCCCATGTGCGTCTCAGTGGGCCCAGCTCCTCAGTGGGTCCACGCTTTGTGGACCAGTTTGTTACAGTCTCTTGGGTTTTCTTACCATCAATTCCTGCCACACACGCTTCAACTAGAGGAGACCAGAAGGAAACTTACAGAGGTTCAACTGTGTATTATTTTTATTTTGAATATGTGAGAACTGTGTAATGCCTGAAAAAATGCTGTAAGTAATTATATTTAAATGTTGACGTTGATGGGCTGTGGTTAGCTTGGATATAATGAATGGTTATTTCTTTTTTAAAATAATCTTCCTAACTTTTCCATTCATGGATATGAACTCATTGATACTTGGACATGAACAGAAAATACAACTAAGAAAGCCAGTCACAAAAATCTCTTCAGATGATATTTCACCATTAAAACAAGTTTCTCTCTCTCTCTAAGAAGACCAGTCCTAGCCCTTAGACCCTCCATAAGAAGTTGCTCAGCTCCTTAGCTTAATGTGTATGTTAAGCAATATCCCAACCTCCACCTTCAGGGACCACTGCTATTCAGATTGTACGTACCTTTAGTACTGGCTCATGTTCCATATTTCTTATGACCGAGATGCATCCTGGAAGCCTCTTGTTAGTGCTTTTCTGCTGTCCCTGCTCAGTAGATCACATCGACTCGTACAGGCTTATTGTATCATCTTGCACCCCATTGGACTGTGCACTCCTTCAGAGACGGGAACGCATAACTTTATACTGTGACTCTTAAAATCTCTCCAGGTGCAGAAATCATTGTGGATTCTTAGAAGACAGATTTTCAGTAAAATGTGTTTAATGAATATATCAAAATGTTCATCTTGTAGTTATACCTGTAATTTAAAAAAATTAAAATCCAGCCAGGTATGATGGTCACATCTGTAATCCCAGCACTTTGGGAGGCCAAGGTGAAAAGATTGCTTGAGGCCATGAGTTCAAGACTAGCCTGGGCAACATAATGAGACAAAGAAAGTTTTAAAACATTAGCTGGGTGTGGTGGTGTACATCTGTCTATAGTCACCACTACCCAGGAGGCTGAGGCAGGAGGACCACTTGAGCCTAGGAGTTCAAGTTTGCAGTGAGCTGTGATCAAATTACTGCAGGCCAGCCTGGGTTAAATAGAGCAAGGCTCTATCTCTAAAATAAATAAATATTAAATCTAAGATGGCAAATGTTTAAAAGGCATAAATCAATTAGAAATTTGTGGAAGATATTCTTTGGCTGCAAGGGTGATGAAAATGGGATTTGAAATGGAACCCTTTTATCAGTGAAGGGCATGGCAGTTGAATGGAGTGGATATTTACAGAGGTGTGGAAAGGGTTAAGATGGCAAACAAGTCATAGTAAAGCCCCCAGGACTAATAGGTTTTGGAAGGGAAAAGTCATTCAGTGAGGTCTGGAGCAGCAGAAGAGGAGTTGCCCGCCAGGAGCGGGGGGAGCAATGCCATGTCCAGTAAACACAGCTGGCAGAGGGAGGGGAGGAGTAAATACCCTCACTTGGTTTCCCTGCCACCAATTCCTGCTGCACACGCTTCGACTAGTGGAGACCAGAGGGACAGAGAGCCGGCAGATTCAGACCTTGAAGACCAGCCTCCTTGGGTGAGTCCTGGCCGTGGCCGAGGAGGAAGGGCAGATTGAAACCAAACCACCACAACCAGCTGCACTTCTCAGGGTCATTCTGAGTAGAGGAAAAGAACTGGGCACGTTTCCGACAGTGTCTAGTATATTAGTCATGAACATTTTAGTTATTTATTTTCTTTCCTGCATGGAAAGCAATTTTTATTATAAATTTTGGTTTATTAAAACTATACTTACTGAATAATTAATTGGTTAAAAATTCATTATAAGGGATTAGCTACCCTGTGTTTTCTATTAGGCCCCTGCTTAGATATGGAGAAGGCTATCCACTTGTTATGTTAAGAATAAAATTAAACAACAAAAATATCTTGTATGTAAAAACCCAGTACATTTCAGTCTTCCAGTAGTTGGAGCACTCGGGTAACGGTATACATGAGACGTGCACGCAAAGAGGTGTGTATGTCCAGGGTCCTGGGCGATAGGAAGGCAAATCGCAATAATCTGGCATATAAACCATGCTTGATGCCCTCGTTTGGGGTAATGTAAGTGATTAAATACTGTGATTTTAGTCTTGGCATTTTAGTAATGCAATAAGATAGATGAAAAGGCAGTAATGAATTAGATTATATGATGATATTTCATTCTAACTAAGAAGTCTAGTTATTCTTTGCAATAATGTGTTTTTGGTTTTTAAGTTTATAATGGTATACTAAAAAATGCTCTAATAAAAATCCTCCACTCTTTTCATTGTAATCTGTTTTCATGACCTTATAAAAAGTAATCCTAAGTCACATTATTTCTATGAACAACAAACACGAACAACTGTGTATTGTTTTATTGTCTTTGGGGAGAACATCAAGATGTACCTCCTGCCTTGTTTCTTGTCTGGAGTTGTACTCATGTCCAATTGCCCAATTTCTATTAGGCGTCTGAAAACAAAGTGCCAGGGACAGAGTAGGTCTTCATGGCCTTGGAAAGAGAAATGGGTGGGAAGAACGTAGGGGATGTTATACTGTATTTTGGGAGGGAAGGCAGAGATGATGGAGCAGTGGCTCATCCTCTCCACCCTCAGAGCTTGGGAACTCCGGTTTCCAGAGTACAGTTTGTGTGATTTAGTTTGAGAGTCACAGCCAGTTTTCTGTACCCTTTTGCTAGAACACAAACGGCATGGAATGTCTTAGGCACTTCTAAGTGTCAGTGTTTTTCTCAGCACGTTTGTCTATGGTTTTTGGTTCTTCTTTCCCTGGTTTTTTGCCTTACAGTGAAAAATGTATCTGACAAATGATCTAGCTGCCTAGAATTTGGAAATGGCTCTGTTAGGTAATGTCAAAAGCATCTTTATTTAAAGACTATATATTATATATTATATTTACATACATGGCAGGTGGCTGCTTGAACCATTGTAGATCCAGGTTGGATGATACTCAGTATTGTTGGTTTAGAAACTCATTTCTAAAAGAAACTCATTTAGAAAGTCATTTTTGTCTGCTTCAGCGCTAGAGAAAGGATATACTAACCTAACACAGGATATACTAACAGCGCTAGAGAAAGGATATACTAACCTGATGAGTTCCAGCCCTCAAAGCCACCCTGCTTCCAATTTTAGTGTAAGGAAACTGACTTTTGATTGAGTGGCAGAGTGTGGAGTAAGGGACAGAGCCTGAATTCGAATCCTATTCCTTCAGAACTCTTATGTTTAATTACTGAGTTTGTGGTCTTAACCACGTCATGTGGCTTTATGATTGTCCTAAGGGGAAGTCCTGCAAAACTTAAGGAGATGCTTGCACAGTGCTGTCAGGGAGGGGAACAGAGCAGACCGATATGTTTAGAGTTGCTTTGGAAAGATGCTCTTCATGTGAGCATCTGCCTTGGACGTTACTTCAGCAGGTGAACAGATCAGTGGACTGTGGAACATTACTCTGGGCGGTGAAGAGATGAGCTTTGACAAGAAAGGGAGGAAATGAAATGTGTGTTACTAAGTGATAGAAGTCAATCTGAAGTCTGTATGCCGTATCATTGCAACCGTGACATTCTGGAAGAGGCAACCTGTGGCAACAATGAAGAGACCAGGGGTTTCCACAGGTTTAAGTTGAGGGAAGGAGGGAAGAATTGGGGAGGCACAGAGGATTGCTAGGGCAGTGGGACCATTGCGTGTGGTGCTGCAACAGTGGATCCGTTTGTCCAGATCCGTAGAATGTACAGCACCAAGGGTGAGCCCTGATGTAAACTGTGAACTCTGGGTGATAATGGTGTGTCAATGTGGGTTCCTCCTGGTAACAAATGTACCACCCTGGTGGGGGATGTTGATAACAGCAGGGGGCTCTATGTGTGTAGGGCAGGTGGTGTATGGGAAATCTCTGTACTTGGCTCAATTGATTTTACTGTGAACCTAAAATTGGTCTTTAAAAACATCTATTAAAAAAAAAAAGAAAGCTGACTTGGCGTCCATAGCACGGTGGTTATGGTGCCAGCCACATACACCAAGGGTGGCGGGTTCAAACCTTTCCTGGGCCAGTGTAGTGGTGGGTGCCTCTAGTCCCAGCTATTTGAGAGGCTGAGGCAACAGAATCACTTAAGCCCAAGAGTTGGAGGTTGCTGTGAGCTGTGACCCCATGGCACTCTACCAAGGGCAACATAGTGAGATTCTGTCTCCCCCCCTCAAAAAAGGCCCAGTATTTCAATATTTGAAAGCACATAGTATGCTGTGTTTGCCAACCTTATGTGTATATATATGTATGTATTAGGAGTGGAATGTATTAGATAGAATGTGATGTGTTTATCAATTATATGTATGTATGTGGGGTGTGGACATATATATATGTGTGTGTGTGTGTTTTATGTATTGGGCAGTCGTTATATACTAGGGGCAATACATGAAGCTTATATAATATTAACTTCTCAAGACCACTATAAGGTCTGCCCTGCTGGACTGTTAAGAACAAGGAGGAGGTGAGTATGACTGTGAAGGTCACACAGCCGCCAAAAACCAGCAGAGCCCTTCTCCTGCCCACACTGGGTTGAAGCGGCTGACTTACCTTTATGTAGAACCCCTGATGGCGTCTTCACCAAGTGACTTTTATTAAACACTTCTCTATTCATTTACTGGGAGCAGATGGCCTTTGATTACATGGTGGTGTGTTTCTTCAGGGCAGTTAATTAGTTTATAGCTTTGTTATTTGCATTGCCATCTGATGGCCTCTCCAGCCACCCTGTTTAGAAACAGAAGATCTGACCTCCTCAGCAGCATCTCTGGGAAGGAGCGCCTTTGCATGTGAAATTCGTGGTGGTAAGGTGAGGGTTCCCAACTCTATCTCCACATCCTGGAGGAAGCCCTTTCTGCTGTTGCTTCTTACCTGTGTGTAAAGGGACCGAAGAGCCCGGTGCTCCTGCCAGAGAAGGTGTGACTGGGTCTTGGTAGTTTAGTAGTTACCGCTGAGCTTTTGGCGGGAAAGGGTCAAATCAAAGTGAAGTTGTGACATAGACATCAGGCTTTCTCTGATTTCTGTGAAGAGAGAAGAGCTTCCTTGGCTTGCTTTGGGACTGGTGACCACCAAGCCCAACTTTTATAATTTTTATGTTTTTCTAAATGCTGAGTAAGAGCTGGGCCCGATGGCTCATGCCTATAATCCCAGTACTCTGGGTGGACCACTTGAGCTCAGGGGTTCCTCTTATTTATTCATTTATTGTGAGAGTCTCACTTTGTCACTCTTGGTAGAGTGCCATAGTGTCATAGCGCCCAGCAACCTCAAACTCCTGGGCATAAGTGATTCTCTTGCCTCAGCCTCCTGAGTAGCTGGTACTACAGGGGCCCACCACAATGCTGAGCTATTTTTAGAGATGAGGTTTCACTCTGGCTCAGGCTGGTCTCAAACCTGTGAACTCAGGAAATCCACCTGCCTTGTCCTCCCAGAGTGCTAGGATTACAGGTGTGAGCCACTGTGCCCAGCCAGCTTAGGAATTCTCAACCAGCCTGAGCAAGGGAGAGACCCCAACTCTATTAAAAATAGAAAAACTAGCCAGGCGTTGTGGCAGGTGCCTATAGTCTCACATGCTTGGGAGGCAGAGGCAGAAGGATCACTTGAGCCCAAGAGTTTGAGGTTGCCATGAGCTATGATGATGCCATGGTACTCTACCCAGGGTGACTGAGTGAGACTGTGCTCCCCCCTAAAACTGCTGGTTAATTTACCTGTGTTTGGTTCTCTAAATTAGAATCTGGACTTCTCTCTGGGAATATCCTTATTACCCTTTTCAGTTCTGGAATTTTAGCAAAGTAATAAGTTTTAATCTTTATCTTAAAAAAATAGTAAGAAATGTTGCCTTCATTTATTTTTAGTTTGTATTGCTAAGACCAAGGTATTCATGGTTTACAAAAGCTTGTCCAGGAGGTGACATCTCATGGATTTCCTGAAATGCCTGCTGTTCTTCTACATTTCTGCTGTGATAGTCTGACATCAATGTATAAATAAGAGTTTTGTAAGAAATACTTTTTGAATCAGATCAAGATTGTCCTTTCTCACAGAAAATAAATGAGTGATAAGAGCATCTCCTGTTCAATGATAGCAAATGTGTTGTTATAGAGTCTAGGATTTAACCAAGGACAAACTTATCTCAATGGCGCTTACAGGATGATTTAACTAATGACACAAAACTAACTTGTTCTGTTGTAAAGAGTTAAAATAAGATAGACTACAGTAGGCGTGATGGCTCAGGCCTATAATTCTAGCAATCTAGGGGGGCCAAAAAGGTAGGGTTGCTTAAGCTCAGGAATTTAAGACATGCCTGAGCAGGAGCAAGACCCCCATTTCTACTAAAAGTAGAAAAATTACCCAGCTGTGGTCATGTACAACTGTAGTCTCAGTCATTCAGGAGGCCAAGGCAGGAGTACTGCTGAGCCCAGAAGTTTGAGGTTGTAGTAAGTTATAGTGACACTGCTGCACTCTAATCTTGGATGACAAAGGAAAACCTAGTCTCTAAAATTTTTTTTTTTTTTTTTGTTTGCAGTTTTTGGCTGAGGCTGGGTTTGAACCCTCCACCTCCGGTATATGGGCCGGCGCCCTACTCCTTTGAGCCATGGGCGCCGCCCACTTATGCTGATTTCTATTTAAACACCTAAGTAATTTTATTAATTTCTGGGTATAAAATATTTAACCTCTTTTGAAAAGAAATAGCTCTTTCCTGGTGATGACTTCTTACTCTTCCCACATACAAATTTAGAAAACTGGATTTTTACTTTACTTCATTAGAGGTAACATCAGAGTAACAAAAACGTCATTCTTTTTTTAGTTTAAAATGAAAAAAGCGTAAGAAGAAGAAAGTGAAAAGCTCCACCCCCACCACCATATTTCGACTGCTTTTATTTTCTAGTGAGAGAAAATTAATTATCTGATCTTTGGTTTCATTTATTTCAGTGCCTGCGCTGTGCGCTTCATGGAGCTGGTTTCTAGCAAGATGATGTTCTGACAGGGTGATCGGGGCCAGGGCAGTGCTGGAGCCTTCCCTTTGCCAGGAGAAAATGTGTTTCCCTCCCTTTCATTTCACTCCTGAAGCCAGCAGCAGAAGAGGATCTGCTGTTCTCAGCTGATCTGTCTTTATCAGGGCGTCTCTTTTTTTTAAGGTTGTTCCTTCCACGCAAGAAGAAAAGGGAGCACAGGAGTGTTTAACCTGTCATAGCCCGTTCACTGAATTACCCCTGCCCACCACCGTTTGCCTTAGCGAAGGAGCCAGGCAGAAGGAAGTGCACAGCTGGCTGTTCCAGAGGTGGCTGGGGACGTCAGCAGGGGCTGTGGCAGGGCCAGGGCAGATGGGTCAGGATGTGTTGGCAGTAAAGAGCATTTTAGAATTTATTTTTACATTCTACCATAAGTCATTATAACCAAAGAAGGAGCTTGATCAAAAAACTGCATTCTTTCCCAACTGTCGTACCCCTGGCGTCTGTAGCTAAGCACCCCTGGAGTACTTAGTTACCGACTGCTCCCCGAATGTGGCTCAGCAGGCTGCCACGTGAAAGAAGACATGGGTAGAAAGCTGATTCTAGGTCCTGCCTCTCAGACATTGCTTTCAAAATGGGGAAACCCAGATCTGTACAGCTGGTTTTGCTCACTAGTACAAGACTGCTGCTGGAAGTTAAACATCTACATGGATATGTTAGAGTGATTGATTTCACATTTCGTTTTAAGTTTCAAAATTTATTTATTTTTTAGACACAGGGTTTCACTATATTATCCAGGCTGGCCTTGAACTCGGGGGCTCAAACAATCCTCCAGCCTCAGCCTCCCCAGTAGCTGCAGTTACAGGTGTGCACCACGACACCCAGTCGATTTCACATTTCAACAGACTTTTGTAATTAGTCTTTCTTGTTTAAGGGAAGCTTTGTCACATGTACACACACATGCTTAGACCTCCAGACCAGACAAATTTGGCTTCCCTCCCTCCCTCCCTCCTAAAGCAATGCCATGATGGAAAGAGGTTAAGTTCTAAATGGTGACAGTAATGTTTGGGTCAAATGGAAAATATAGTCACAGCAACCGCTTCAAATACAGTTGCCTATTACTTAGAATTGGGGAGAAATTCTAAGCTGTTTCATGGGGAAAGCCAAAATCCAACCCTTATTTTCCTATATTTGGAGTACTGTGAGATTTCTCAAAGGTCAATTTTCTTTGCCCACTTAATTGCATAGTAACGTTCTCCCTGCATTATACCATCCTGATATTAAGCTAATAGTGCTGGAAATGTATGTGTTTGCCTGATATTTTTTCCCCAAAACACCTTTGAGTTCACTTAAAATGTTACCTATTTCTTTTCACAGCTTCTGCCCATGGAGAAATTGTCTCATGCATCCCTCTTGTGTCTGGTTCTCTCTGTACCCAGGTCTTCTGCCTTATCTAGTAGCCCGACATACGACCTGCCCTTCATCAGGATCTCCCCGCACCGGAACCCTGCTGCAGCTTCTGAGTCTCCCTTCAGCCCTCCGAATCCCTACATTAACCCTTACATGGACTATATCAGGTCTCTGCATAGCAGCCCATCCCTGTCCATGATCTCAGCAGCCCGGGGACTGAGCCCCACAGACGGTAAGACCCAGATGGATTGTGCTTCCAGAGACCCCACCACCTCCTCTCCATACTTCACCTGGGACGTTGTATAAAGTAAATCTCATGCTTAGTGAGTGTTTCCCATGGGCCAGACACTGTGCTAAGTGCTTTACATGTACAATTTCATCTCAGCGTTACAGCCCCTCTGTGCAGTGCTGTCACCACCTCCATTTTCAGGGAGGGAAAGCATGGTGCAGTGGGGCCGATTATCTTAGAACCCAGTCCTGTAAGTGACCTGTGAGTGGAAGTGGTGGAACTTAAAGCCAGCCACCCCCAAATCTTTGTTTTTAACTGCTGTTCTGTTCTGCTGCTTCATGTATGATCAGACTGGCCTGTACTCACCTTCTGATGAATGCTCTCCTGTAATGTGAGAGGCACATTCATGCAGGTATGTCTATCTGAACAGGTCTTCACAAACTTTAACATGCACACGAATCACCTGGGGACCTCCCAGATGGAGCCAGGTAGGGCCTGCGATTCTGAGCTGCCAGGAGATGTCAGTCCTGTTGGCCATGGATCCCACTCTGAGTAGCAGGGTCTTAGAAAACACGAAATGAAAACCAGAAGAAAGAGGTGAGAGAAAAAGAAATGAGCTTAGTTTTTTTTCTGCAATACTTGACGCTCATTTTAGACTCTCAAGGATCAAATTCCTGTTGGTTCTCGTAGCCTCCCAATTAATTACTTTTCAGATGACTCTTCTTAATTAGAGCTGTGTATTCATCGTTCTTTTGATTCAGGAAAAGCATTTTCCATTTCACATACAAAAATGCAAATTCACTTGCCCACATTTGTCAGAATCTGAATTAAGGCCCCAAATTACAAAAGCTTTATTAATTGCAGGTGGTAAGTCACTGTGACTTGTCTCAGGGCCAGGAGAAACCCTGCACACCCCATTTCACGCAGGAGAGCTTGGACGCGACGTCCATGTCAGTCCACATTCTCTGTGTGGACTACTTCTTGAGGCTGGTTGTGCATTGGTGGGAAGCTGTTCAGAATTTCTTAGGAAACATCTACTCAGTTAAGTTTCCAGGAATACTTTTTCCCAGCACTTGCTACTGGTTCTTTTTTTTTTCTTCTTCTTATTTAGTGCAGTGAATACACTTGTAAGATATCCAAAGAATAAGTTTTGCTTCTGGGGCAAGATTCACATTTTAAAAATAAAACTATAAGAATCAAATATGACTTAGTTATTGTGCTTCAGATGTGATTCTATAAGCGGCAAAAGTGGTGTGTCTTCTCCTGGAGTGTTTGGGCGTTGTTGGAAATGACTGACGAGGAGAACAGGGAGAGAAAGGGAAACCAGCTTAACAATGAACGTGGAATTATGTGGCTTATGGAAATCCATTTGAGCTAGTAGAGAGTGGTACCTCCCATTAAGCTGTTCCAAGCTTGTTTATCCTCTGCTTCCATACTACTTGGATGAGTAGGAATAAAACATTCTTTGACTGGTTGTTCTGACTTCCTTTTCCTATCTCTCAAGGATCCCGTTAAATAAGCAAATAGAATCATCTATATACTGACATTTCTCTCCTGTGGTCTAAAGGTTTTTTTTTTTTTTTTTTCTTTTCTTGTATCTCTCTCTTTACCACATATTGTGGATAGGAAGTAGATGGACACAGATGCAAAACATGCACAGACCTGTTGCTAGAGGGGTGAGGTTTCCTAGGTGTAAAACTCACCATTACCCACCGAATGCTGCGCTAAGCACTTTGCATGTGTCACTTCATGTTGTGCTCCCGGCAGCCTCTGGAGCTGTTGTAAATCCAGATCCCTGTGCATCTGGAGGCCGCCCTCAGAACTGCTCCAGTGTCTTGCTGCTTTTGCACAGAAATTGGCAGGTGGAAACCGATTATTATCCCACTCTCAAAAGCTGACTCTTGCCAGTAAATTGCTCCAGATTGATAGGTATATATTTTTTTTGATTTTGCAATGAAAAAAAGGAAAAGAGAGCTTTTAAATTATGAAATGCGAAATTGCAGCTTATCATTTAGTTGTGTGTTATTAAAGGTCTGTTCCTTTTTCCCCACTTTTTCAACCCTGACTCCTCCTGTTCGTGAGAGTTAACTCAGACACTCCTGTCAGAAAGCTTAGGAAAGTATTTTAAGTATGTCTGGAAAGAGATCATAGTCGTGTGAGTTGTCTGCCGTTGTAAGACATGGCAACATAGGATGACTGGGTATCAGAAACTGTCTCATCTGGCGAGGGAAACATGATTCTGTACATATATGCATTTTCCTCATTCTGAATTCTTGATGATTTATTTAGACCAACATCAAAAACTGTGTGATGTATTCTACTTTTTCTATTCCTTTTCTTCAGTTTTAGTTTTAAATAAAAGATACTTAACTAAAAGGCATCAGTGAAAGCACAATTTGAGTTAAAGGAACATTACCTTAATGAGCCACAAAAGGAATCGCTGATGTGGGACGTGTGAAGAGTGGGCTTGGGGACGCCTCGGGAGAAGCTGCTTCTTGACCTGCTTCTGACGAGTAACCCTCCCTTTCTTGTCTCCTGGTCTAGCCTCCCACCCTGGAGTCAGCCCAGCGGAATACTATCACCACATGGCCCTGCTGACGGGCCAGCGCAGCCCCTATGCAGACATCATCCCCTCGGCGGCCACGGCCGGCGCAGGGGCCATCCACATGGAGTATCTGCATGCCATGGATAGTAAGTGACAGGGCTGTTTACTGGAGTCCGGGGAGTGGCAAATGATAATTTATGCAACAGACGGGAAAATACAGAGATTCGGTGATGGGTTAACTTTTCTATCCTGAGGAGGACCACTATTTGGTGCTCTGGTTCTCTTGCTTTTCCAGAAGCATCCACAGATTTGGACATCTTGGGCCTCCCTGTTGAGCTTGAGGATTACCAGTGAATTGCAGATGCAGGTGACTGTACTTTGACAGCAGCATATAAATACAGCTGCTCAAAAAGCTGGCCCATCCTGATGGCTTCACTAACAAAAGATTTGATACGTGGATGGATTTGGTGTAGTCGTTCCTTGATTTCATGGATTTTATGCTTTAAAATTAACTTTTAAAACAGGCCTGTGTTGGTTTTATATTTTTTATATTAAATGACTTAATTTAAGCCCCACATATTTTCTTTACATTAAAAAAATACTATTCTACAACCGTTCATAGCTGCTGAATGCATGAAAAGATCAGAATAGTTAACCTCTAGGAAAAATAAAACCTCTTTCTAAATCAGAAGTGACTGCTTTCAGGAGCTAGCAGTAAAAGAAAATGGGGTCATTTGATGAGCGTTCTGTCCCTTACTTTTGGGTTCCTTAAGGTCTGTGAGGATCCCGGTATCCCGGTGGGTTACTTATGTAGGTGTGTAGGTAGATGAGCCAACGGTTATCCTTTGACACAACGGTTATCCCTGGAGCTGTCCTCTCTTCGTACCTTGAAGCACACACACCTTTGCAAGACTCCAGGAAGGGAACCTAAAGCATGATCCAAGGCCTACTGTGTCATAATGTAGTTCGCCTGGAATTTTGCTTGTTTTTCACAGCAGTGATGATTAAATTATGTTCTTCCATTTGTGGTCTGTTTGTCTTCTTCCGTGATAGAGAATATGCGTTGTGTCAGCTCTCTAGTAATTCAGCCCTTAGTTTTGGAATGGAGAGAAGATGTTTTGTGCACAGAGGGGTGAAAATCTATAGTGTATTCCATAGGAACGTACGTTTGCATTGCTTTGCATTGGGGAGCTCATTACCACACAGAAATAAAAAAAAATATATGTTACATCTTCTACAGGGGTTTTATTATTTGTTAGAATAGAGAGCTTACATTTCAGATTCATCATAACCATGTTTCAATTAGCGATTGTTGGGAAAAAAAAGTTCAGTGTTATTATGCAAATTAGTTATTTAAAAATCTGCAAATAAAGAATTAAAATAAGAGAGAATCCTTGGAAGGTCAGCCCACATTACTTTTCCGATTTGATGAGAATGTGTTTAGTCAGGCAGTGGCGGGTTTTATCTAAATAAAGGATGAAGCTACCCTTTTACTTTGTAAAAACTAATTAAAGGAATTTTAATTTGCCTGAATATATGGTAAATTGATTGTCATTAAGTAGAAATGTAGATGTCCTATCATTCATCACATAAAAAGAAACCTCCTTTTTCTTTGTCAGAATTTCTTATTAGAATAGAGAAACAAAACAATTAACAGAAAGCCAGATCGGAGATATCTGTTTTGGAACAATAAGAATTCTCTGACTAGTATTTAAGAAGGAAGTGGTGTGATTAGTGAAAACTGGCTTTTTTCTTTTTGAAAATTTTGTTTGGAAAATTTTCACCTTGTGTTTTAGCAACTCCCTTCAATAGAGGATGCCAAATCCTTTTCCTAAAGTGCTGACTTTCTTTTCTTTCTTCTTCTTCTTTTTTTTTTTTTTTTTTTGAGACAGAGTCTCAGTAGAGTGCTGTGGTGTCACAGCTCATAGCAACCTCCAACCCCTGGGCCTTGGTGACTCTCTTGCCTCAGCCTCCCCAGTAGCTGGGACTACAGGTGCTCACCACAATGCCTGGCTATTTTTTATTGCAGTTTGGCTGGGGCTAGGTTTGAACCTGCCACTCTCAGTATATGGGTCCAGTGCCCTGCCCACCAAGCCACAGGCACCACCCACGGCTTTCTTTTCTTTTGCTTATTAGGAAGTTTGAAGAACATTTTGAAGGGTTGGATTGTTCTTAAGGCACTATATTCTTTTTCTCTAAAGAAATTGAAATAGCATTTAGTTATTTATTTAGACAGAATATCAGAAAATGAATCCCCAGAACTTTAAATGCTAGGAGATTTTTCCAATGGAGAAGTGAACTTTTTTTTTTTTTTTGACACAGTGTCACTTTGTGCCCTGGGTAGAGCCCTGTGGCATCATAGCTCACAGCAGCCTCAAACTCTTGGGTTCAAGTGATCCTCTTGCCCAGGGGTCCTCAAACTTTTTAAACAGGGGGTCAGTTCACTGTCCCTCAGACCGTTGGAGGGCCAGACTGTGGGCCTCAGGACAAGTTGGCTGCTAAGCAGGACAGGCAGCGGCGGCAAAAACACCCAGCAAGCCGGATTGTGGCCCACAGGCAGTAGTTTGAGGACGCCTGCTCTTGTCTCTTGCCTCAGCCTCCCAAGTAGGTTGAATTATAGGTGCCCTACACAGTGCCTGGTTAGGTTTTCTATTTTTAGTAGAGAAGGGGTCCCCCTTTTGCTCAACCTGGTTTCCAGCTTGCGAGCTCAAGAGATCCTCTCACCTCAGCCTCCCAATATGCTAGGATTATAGGAGTGAACCACTGTGCCTGGTGAGAAGTGAAGCATTAACTTAAATTCCTACCTTGGATACATACCTGCAGTGGCAGATCAGAGCTGGCCACTCTGAGCATTGTTGCAGATATTCAGAACTCCTGAATGAGCAGAAACCACTATAAAGTGGGTTCAGGTGAGTGCCTGACTTTTACATGTTCCAACAGTTGGACATAGCTGGGTATCAGCAAGATGTAAGGTATGAGTATTTTTATATAGCCCATTAGAATAGGCTCTACTTCTGCTTCTTGGGATTGAAGTGACCTTAAAAGGTAACAGAGGAAATAATCCTTTTAAGGACCATCTAGAGATGAGGACCCCTGAGAATCACATTTATATTGGTAGAAACTAGCAGCGCCCGTAGCTCAGTGGGTTGGGTATTGACCACATACACCAAGGCTGGTGGGTTCGAACCCGCCCCAGCCCAGCTAAAACAATAATGGCAACTGCAACAAAAAAATAGTCAGGTGTTGTGGTGGGCGCCTGTAGTCCCAGGTACTTGGGAGGCTGAGGCAAGAGAATCACTTAAGCCCACAAGTTTGAGGTTGCTGTGAACCGTGATGCCAGGGCACTCTACCGAGGATGACAGCTTGAGACTCTGTTTTTTGTTTTTTTTTTTAAAAAGTCCTTTATATTGCTGGAAACTGACTTAAATAAGAGCCATTCTTGGAGGGAAAAGCAGAGAGGAAAAGTTTCAGCCAGGCTGTGTGCAACCTGAAGGTTCTATGGAAAGGCTAAAAGACCTTGCAAGGCCCCTTGCTCTGTCTGGATGATGTGAGAGGCATGTGAAGTCCCTGGGGTTTGAGAACACCAAATGGCCTCCTCGCTGCATCACTGCTAGTTAGTGATCTGAAATATTAGAAATGTCCCAGGGACATTTAAAGGTATACGTGTTCTGCTGGGACACCTAGCATGTGCTGTCACTTCTGACGCTGCCAGGGATCCCTGAGTTCCATGAAGAAGGATTGCATGTCCAGGGATTATATGGAAGTTAATAATAAATTTGGTTTGTCCTTAGAATTATCTGGAAATGGCATGTGTTTCTTCACTGAAAAACTTCTATGGCTCAGTGCCTGTGGCTCAAGTGGCTAAGGCACCAGCCACATACACCTAAGGAGGCGGGTTTGAATCCAG
>NW_003852514.1:3483598-3486579 GCF_000181295.1 Otolemur garnettii | reverse complement strand
GCCTGTGGTCCCAGCTACTTGGGAGGCTGAGGCAGGAGACTCGCTTGAGCCCAGGAGTTGGAGGTTGCTGTGAGCTGTGATGCCACATCACTCTACCCAGGGGGACAGCTTGAGGCTCTGTCTCAAAAAAAAAAAACTTCTCTGATGAAATTAGCTTCTAATAGTGAGTAAATGTGAAGCAGTTATGTTTAGAGCAGATGCCATAATCAAAGTTAAGATGCTGGTTAAAATACCTAAAAATATGTCCATAGGTGGGATTCTTATTTTGTACCAACACGTAAGTCAGGCTGGTAATGAGACTGTTTTAAATGAAGGAACTCATTTTAAATGTGCCTGAAAGAAAAATTTGAGTAGGCACTGCATTTATCATTTGAATTGTTTTTCCAGTTTTATACATGGATGGTACTAATGTTTTATTTTTATATTATTTCTATAATATTGGCAATAAAATCTTTCCTATTCATCTATTCCATTTCATTGAATTACCTCTGTTGGATTTTTGTCTTGTGTCAAGGTCCATCTCTGTTGAAGAAAATATTATATTCCCAGTGAATTTTCTGGAGCCTGGACTTTTTTCCGTAAGGCTTACCCCTGACTTGGTTTTCTCCCTACTGCAAAATTGTCATGTTCCTATAAGCTGGTATTCCTATGCTATGAAATAGTAGAAACCCTCCATTTTTACTTGAAAGTGATTGTATTTGGTTTGCCTCTTGCCTAGTGGGGTTATGTTCTCATTCTTCCCTTGAACTCCGGTGTGATGACTCTTTAATGTAAATGTGACCATTGAAAAGACAGAGTGGGCCCGTGGCCACATTTATCTCAGTGCCCTGAATTTCAGTGCTCTAACAAATTTGAATGCAAATGTGCATTTAACTTTTAACTCTTCAGGGAAAAAGCCATCGTATTAAGTTGGCATACATTTAAGTTTTCATCACTAACCTCTGGATTAGGACTCCATTAGTGGAATCTTCTCGACAACTAAAAATTCTAGTAGATGCACAAGAGGTTATTAGTTCTGATGGGAGAAGTAAGGTCCAGCGAAGAATTAAAATCCCCTAGAGGCTCATTAAATCTTATTATCATGCTTATAAGAGTTCTCCCATCTCCTACCCCTTGGAAAATCTGTAAATAAACAATATCCCAAGGTTTTATTTATTTATTTGAGACAGAATCTCATTATCTCATCCTTGGTAGAGTGCTCTGACGTCACAGCTCACAGCAACGTCTAACTCTTGGGCTTAAGTGATTCTCTCACCTCAGCCTCTCAAATAGCTGGGACTACAGGCGCCTGTCATAATGCCCGGCTATTTTTTTGTTGCAGTTGTCATTGTTGTTTAGCAGGCCTAGGCCAGGTTTGAACCCGCCTGCCTCCATGTGTGTGGCTGGCCCCCTAACTACTGAGCTTTGGGCGCCGAACCCATCCCAAGGTTTTAAATGTTTCTTGAGATTTATGCTCTTAGATGAAGGGGAATTGAGGGTAGGGGTCTTCGACCTTGGTTTTCCTAGGGTCAGATAACTCTTTACTCTGGGGGGCTGCCCTGCTCATAGTAGGATGTTTTTGTCATCTAAGCCTCTACCCACTGGATTCCAGTAGAGCAGGTCCCTGGGTTATGACACCCAAATCTCCAGATGTTGTCAGATGTCCCCTGTGGGTCAAAATTGCCCCTAGTGGAGAACCACTGACTTAGGGTAATGGATTTATAAGTTGTTTTAGTAAGGCTTTGAGTATACCACGGAGCAGATAACTCCAGAAGTCATTGGTTGATGAGGGCATAACTAAAGTGAATTTTGTTATCTTAGGATACTTTAATTCATTTTTTTCCCCTTTTGCTCATTGCCTTAAAATGGTATATGTTGGGGTGGGGAGGGTGGTGTGTTTTAACTGTGGGAACTACTGTCTTTTCGCTTGGGGTGAATTAATGATGGGAATATCTAAGCAGCCATCAGATTCATAAATCACAAGAAATGAGAGGGATAACACATAAAAGTCTCTCCCTTTTGTTTAGCAATTTATCATTCTGCCTGCACATTAATAAACAGAGCTCCCCTGAGGTAAGTCCCGAGAAGATAAATATTTCTCCCTAATTTCCTCAATTGTAGCCAGTAGATCACAAGGGGTGCTTGTCACAGCAAGTTGCTGGCTTTTTCTCCTTCACTTCTTCCACACAGCAAGTAGCAATAAATAACAGGTATTGAGTCCCACGGCAGGTAATCAGGTTCTGTTTTGTTTATATAACAGGTACCAGATTCCCCAGCCCCAGGCTGTCAGCCAGGCCAAGCCGGAAGCGTACACTGTCCATATCTCCACTGTCGGATCACAGCTTTGACCTTCAGACCATGATAAGGACGTCTCCCAACTCCTTGGTCACAATTCTCAACAATTCCCGTAGCAGCTCTTCAGCGAGTGGCTCCTATGGCCACTTATCTGCAAGTGCAATTAGGTATGTGTTTTCCTGAATCTATTAGGTGATGTTTTAATAAAATGCCAGCAGTTGATTGCACGCGTAGTGATGCGTTTTCAGTACTGGCTGCCTTTGAGGAAAAATAAAACAGCACGTCACTACGGTTGTGCCTAGGTACAGGTCAACTCTCAGAACAATGAATTGCAAAACCAATGAGTGGGCCCCAAATGACATTCTCTGCAGGTGTTAGTCAGCGGCCTGTATACAGGATAGCAGTGATTCAGTTACTGGTGAAACCCACTTAGAGACCGTGAGGATGGCAAATTGTTTCATCTGGCCTCTTCTCTCTAACAATAGTTCTTAAGGAAAAACATGACTTTCTACTTATGTGACCACATGTAAAGAACAGGAACAGAAATAAAAAGACCAGTCGTGGCAAAAGTCTTACCCTACCACTATTGAGGAAAAGAGTTCACTGGGAGGGAGAGAGAGTAGCAGGGTTAGTCTACTGGAAAATAAGTGCAGATGACCTTGGAAGGCATAGTTATCAGAGGAAATCTAGCAAGAGAATATTTCCGT